>NC_061104.1:24732680-24745180 GCF_015104395.2 Macrobrachium nipponense
GTACTACTTTCAAGAATACCAACGAAACCTGGGAGACCGAAAAGCACAGGGACCGGTTCTGAATCTTGGCAAAATCGCTAGACGTCGAAAATGTCCCGTCAACACAAAAGAAACAGAATAATTTCTCTCGACTTCCCGTCGTTCCAGATTTCGTATTTCATGAATAGCACTTTCCATTTTAAATTGGCGCCTGAGTTTGCTCGGCATTCCGGCTGTTTTTTTTTTTTTTTTTTTTTTTTTTTTTTTTTTTTTTTTTTTTTTTTTTCATTAGATATTCAATCGGCGGAATTAAACGGAAAAGACAAAGAAAAATTTTTGACAAAGTATGACGAATCATTTATGAAGAGAGAGCATAAGAAACAGGGCCGTTTTAGCCTTGTTGTTTTTATTCTTTAATTCGGATATTGTATTTTACTTTTCATCTGGCGGGAAACTTTCTAAATCTGTTCTCTTGCACTTCAGTAGTGGCTTAGGCACATCAGATATGTCTCCTCTCTCTCTCTCTCTCTCTCTCTCTCTCTCTCTCTCACACACACACACACACACACACACACACACACACACACCTCAAATATGACTAATGGTTCAGTGATTCTCTCTCTCTCTCTCTCTCTCTCTCTCTCTCTCTCTCTCTCTCTACACACATCTCAAATATGGCTAATGGTTCATTCCTTCTGTTCTTCTCTCCTCTTCTCTCTCCTCTGCTCTCTCTCTCTCTCTTCTCTCTCTTCATCTCTCTCAGGGCGCTTCTACTCGGAATCAAATGTCCTTTCAAGACAAGAAAGCCTCGGAAATGTAAACGCCTGGCTGCTGTCACGATCTGGTCCCCAATTGTAGCAGACATTATCATCAACTCTGACATAACAAAGGGCAGGGAATAAAAACATTTTCTGCGCCGACTTTCTTTGTTGCTTATGAACTCCTGAGGGAGCCTTTGGTTTTATCTTCTCGTTACCGCTGTCGTCGTTACTTTTTTTTATTTATATTTTTTTACATAAATTTAATGTTTCATATTATTGGAGCCAATGGTGCAGTTTCTGTTAATGTTGGGAAAAATTTTGATTAATGTCAAATTTTGTCTCGTGAGCCATAACATATTGGAAAACATTCTCTCTCTCTCTCTCTCTCTCTCTCTCTCTCTCTCTCCCTATCCATATATATATATATATATATATATATATATATATATATATATATATATATATATATATATATATATATATATATATATATATATATATATATATATATATATATATATATATATATATATATATATATGTCTGTATGTAAGTTTTTACTCTTTACCTCTTTTAGCAACGTATTTCAGTGAAGCATCCATTCACTAAATATGTCAATGTAAGCGCTTCAGTGGCGTGGTCGGTATCGTGTTGGCGTACCGCCTCTGTGGCCGCGAGTTCGATTCTTGGGCATTCCGTTGAGGTGCGAAAGTTGTGTATTTCTGGTGATAGAAGTTCACTCTCGACGTGGTTCGGAAGTCACGTAAAGCTGTTGGTCCATTTGCTGAATAACCAGTGGTTCCATGCAACGTAAAAACTCCGTACAAACAAACAATATGTCAATGTAATGACAAACGTTTCCAGTATTTCGCGGATTATGTAACGTCTCCCCCCCACCCCCTCCCCTTCAGTGTCCAGACGGGGCACGTAATGGCACTGGGCCGATAAAAAAAAAACAGGCGTCGCGTCTGACAATCAAATTGTGATTAAAAACTCCTCACAGAAGGAAGTTTTGTCAGATAAGTCGAAGGTAACGAGAGAACTTCGTTTCGCCGGAGTTTGGATGTTTAGAAATGCGTATGTTTGCTGTTTACATAAATGTGTGAGAATACGTTGAAGTTTGTGGTTGTTTATGAGTATGTGACTTTTGTCCGTTAATTAATGACTGCCTTCGGCGGCGAGTGAGTTTGTTTTACCTTGTGTATGTGCCCTTTAGATGAATGTGTGGAAGTTCATACGTGGCATTTGATTATGTTTGAAAGTGATGTGTGCTTATTCTTGAGTATGTGACAAAAATCCAATGTTGCCAGAAGTTATGAGCGTGTTTTTAGTTTGCTTACATTCAACTGCGCATTGTTTACTTTTGAATATTTGCCGTTGATATAACTTTGTAAACATTTATATGTTTGTTTACGTATGAGATATGTCCATATATTCATTTTTGTTGATGCTGGGTCCATGGTCTCTGTTTTATTACTGGATGTGTATGAGCTTGGCTTGAGCATTTTATTTGATCATCTACTAACTTGTACAATTTATACTCTGTATATATATACATACGTATAGTATATTTATATTATATATATATATATATATATAATATACTATACACACACACACACGCATCTATAGTATATATATATGTGTGTGTGTGTGTGTGTTTTTTTAAAGGTATTTGGTATGCCCCTGTGTGCATAAGTGTATATATAACTTATTACTTCAGACATTCATACATATGAGCTTGGTGGAACGGTCTTGCTTGTATTAACATTATATTATATATTATATAATATATTATATAATATTATATATATTATTTTAATTTTTTTGATATTAAATAATATATATAATGTGTGTGTGTCGTGAGCGAGAGAAATAGAGAGCTAGTGGTTGTACCTGCATCCTTGTATCGTTCACCCCAGCAAAGTAACTGCATTAACTGAGAAGGCTGACGTTAACGTTGCATCCCCTTACCTGTCCAAAGCAGTAGACGAGGCCAATGGAGCCGCCCACCTGCGACCCCAGTACATGGGACACCAGGAAATAAACGCCTCCGCTCTCGACCCTCGTCCTCTCGCAGATACCCACCGCCGAGACCACCGACGTCAGCACCACAATCACTGCAAAGAGGAATTTCATTAATGCGAAAAGCCGGTGAGGCTGGCGACGACCTGGTGCCATTATCCAGCCCTGCGTTGTCTTAAACAAATAGAAGTTGTAAAGGCTTTCGGTGATACCGATGTCTGATATCAATGACGTCAGTTAAAGTTAAGTATATCTTAGTTTTACCAGACCGCTGAGCTGCTTAGCAGCTCTCCTAGGGCTGGCCCGAAGGATTAGATATTTTTACGTGGCTAGGAAGCAATTGGTCACCTAGCAACGGGACCTACAGTTTATTGTCTGATCCGAACGACATTATATCGAGAAGTGAATTCCTATCACCAGAAATAAATTCCTCTGATTCCTCGTTGGCCGAGCAGAGAATCGAACTTCGGACCACCGGATTGGTAGCCGAGCGCGAAAACCACTCGTCTAACGAGGAACTAGTGACGTCAGTACCATGATTTCTACATGAAGGTGACGAGAAGTTAAGAAGAGACGAGATGCTGTTCGGTGATACTCACGGTTGACGCTGCCAACCAGTTGCCCTTATCTAGCCCAGGCCTAAATGAAACGAGGAAGGGAAAGAGAAAGAGTCAATGGTGAGTTTAATCCAGGAAAAAGCAGCAGAACCGACCGTTGAAAGATGGAAAGTTATAGGATTTGGGAAGACGCAGCAGGAAGATACTTCCAAAACCGGTGATGGAGAACGAGGGCCATCAATGTGAGCTGACATGAAAATAGCATGAGATAGTGTTAGTGGGGCTCCTATGGGGAAAAGAAAAGTTGAAGGACCTAGATCTACGTAGATAAGATTTATGGTAAGGGAGGTCAGAGAAAAGTGAAGATTTGTGGAAGACAAATCACAGGCAAGATTTGAGGAGCAGAATTTCACAGAAGTGCTGAGTAACAATATTAGGAACTTTATTGGCTTTGTTTGTTCAATATATATGTATATATATATATATATTTACATATATTTGTATATATGTTTATTATAATTAAGTTATATATATATATATATATGTATGTGTGCGTGTTTATACATACATATTTATATCATAAAACCACGAGAAAATATGATTTCTGTCGCAGAGTGCCTCTAAACCAATGAGTTGAGGATCCACATACTGGACGATGAGAGTTTTATCGCGTCAATGTGATAGTGTGAAGCAAATATGCAGGATCATTTTTCGCTTTGTCCAGCTCTGAGTACCTAGCAATTAAGGAGACTAAGTTAAGTATATCTTAGTTTAACCAGACCACTGAGCTGATTAACAACTCTCCTAAGATTGGCCCGAAGGATTAGATATTTTTACGTGGCTAGGAACCAATTGGTTACCTAGCAACGGGATCTATAGCTTATTGTGAGATCCGAACAACATCGAGAAATGAATTTCTATCACCAGAAATAAATTCTTCTGATTTCTTGTTGGCAGAGCGGGGAATCGAACCCGGACCCTGAGATCGGTAGTCGAGCACGTAACCGATCGTCCAACGAGATATTAATAAGGTGCGGATATTGAAAGAGGATACAGTAAGGCTATAAACTGATGAACTGTCAAAACCCGGATAAAAAAAAAAATCAGTTTGTGCTCAGCGATAAGTTCCTACTTGTGAAATAGTCAGACGTTTACTGAAACCTCTGACGCGCCTTGAAGGTTTGCTACAATCGCCGGTGGATTACAGTGAGACTAGATAGCCTACCTATAAGAAGCTAGGTTATGTTTCTTCCTGTTGGCATCTAGACGCTTTGTTCATTTTTTTTTTTTATCTCTCTCTCCACTTTTACATGAAGCTGGGTTTTCTCTCTCTCTTCTCTCTCCTTTATTTTCTCTCTCTCTCTCGTCGGGCCCCTCTCTCTCTCTCTCTCTCTCCTTTGCGGTAACCTTCGCCCTTCACTATTGGTTCAGATTTTTTGGTGTTTTGAGCAAAACTGCCGCAGCAAGGAACTAACTTTTCGAAAACCATTTCTTGATGGCTGTGTCGTTATGGAAGTGTCCTATGCTCTTTGCATACGGGATGGTTATGAACCGGTTTTCCCTAGCAGTGCTACCTGTCTGTGAACGCGGCCTATTTTCTTTTCCTTTTATAGCGATCCCTTTACGATAGCACCCAGTTCCTGTTACACCAGATATCTTTGTGAACGCGCTGTGCCCATCAGTGATATAATCATAACTGACTTTTGGATAGTTGTATCCTCATAACCGTTTCCTGTACTTTAGAACCAACTGCGCTATGGTAAAGGAACTTAATCATAATTGAATGGGCAAATTTATGAAGCACCATACACTTTATGGCCAGTTACACCCTAATGAACGAAACATTTTATCGTTGAGTAGACATTTTTTGTGAGCGCGTTATTCCTTAGCGCCGAATGTGCGCCTTGTGATCTTTGCGTAGATATAATTTCGCGAGTACGTACACCCTAGAGGTTCAGATCTAACGTGTGGGCGTACATTATTATCTTTTCATAGCCTTTTCATAACTCTTTGGGGGTAACTTGTGAATGAGCCTTGCTTACCGTGAGTTCCCCTTTGGACGAGTGGGTCACGTGCTTACCTAACGATTCGGTAGTCGCAGGTTCGTTTCTCCACTCTGCCAACGTGGAATCAGAGGAATTTATTTCTGGTGATTAGAAATTCATTTCTCGATATAATGGTTTGGATCCCACAATACGCTGTAGGCCCCGTTGCTAGCTAACTAATTGGTTCCTAGCCACATAAAAAAAAAAGATCTAATCCTTCGGGTCAACCGTAGGAGAGCTGTTAATCAGCTCAGTGGTCTGATTAAACTAAGCTAACTTAACTTACAGTGAGGATTGTCATGTAGTTTTAACACTAACCTGAAATGACAACGATGAGGGCAGCCAGGGGCACGCCAGCCTCGCCCACGACCCATCCTGCCCTGAGGAAGACGATGACGCCCAGGAGGTTGACCAGGCAGGACGTGAAGACTCCATCCCAAGTTCCGAAGAGGACGCGCTCGCTCACGAAGAAGTTGCTCTTCCACCAAGGGACGTCGCCCTGCGACAAACAGAAGTTGCAGTCACAACAGTGGCGTAAACCGAATAGAAAAATACACGGTTATAGATGATTGCATAATTCTAGTCTGGAAGTGTACCTCTCTAGATTTTGTAGACAATATGGAAATGTGTGTATGTGAATATTAATGATAGTCTCTTTTTCCACCGAAAGGAATTCTAACACTGCTCTTTGTTTGGAAAGTACCTTAGCCACATACCTACTTTTGATAGTAGATTATAATGCTGAAATCTATAGGAAATTAATTGAAATATAAGGTGGAAAAAAATTATGTTGCATTACTTATTAAATGTGCCATATTATAATTTGTGTGTTTGCAAACATATAATATATACATAAATTATATATGTATATCTATATATTTATATATATATATATATTATATATATATATATATATATATATCGTATTTCTTTCAGGCATATAGAAGCGTTATTGTGCATTTTTCAATTAATGATAAAATCCTTTGAAAATAATTATTTAGGGACCTGAATCCATGCGTTGCACATAGAGCTCAAGTTATTGGTCTAGACGCATAAAAACGTTGAACAGTTGTTACATAAACGATTTAGAATCTAGAGGCGATTTAGAATGTAAAAGATGCATCAATAGTCGTACCATTGCATTAAATTTAAAAATGAATAATTTTAACGTGATATGGAATTTAAAAGATACAAAATGTAAAAAGCTAAGCATGATATTTACGAGGTGGAATTCAAGTCTTCCTAAGTAGGTCTTATAAAAGAAAGGTTACTTTTTATAATGGTGAAGCCATTAGGACGAGCAACCAAGAACACTTATCCAGCCCACACCAGTTCAGGGAGAGGGAGGGAGGAGGGAGGGAGGGGGGGGGGGGAAAGGGGTGTGGGAGTACGTGGGTCTTGAGTGACGGAACATTCCAGAACCAGATTTTTCGGGAATTTCTCATTAATTTATTCACAGTGAAAAACTTTTTTTTTCCTTAACACGAAGGAGGTAGATTGAAGAAATAAAATACCTGTAGATTTTATGTTTAGGTATTCTGACTCACAAGCTTTTTTTTTAGGGATATTTTCTTTTTAATAAGTTGGGGATCGAACGAAGCCGACCATATCCCACAGGTAGAGAAGATTCTACAGATTGCACAATGGGACGAATGTTATTGTTATTGCTGTCGTTATTTGGTCCTCACAAAGGAAAAATGACGATAAATCCAAACGCATTATTCTGTTTTGGTCCGTATAATAGATTATATTATTATTAAACCTCTCCACATGATGAAATGACATTTAACGGCATAACACTCCCCTTCCATTCTGCGATTTATATATTGATCGGCCAACCAATACACAGAAATGGCATATGAATGACATCATCAGGCAGCAGTGCTACTCGAGCCTTGCAGCATCTCGGATAAAGACCAGATCGCACAAAGCGGTGCCCCAAATACGTTTCTAGAATAAGGCATCACGTATAAACTGGATTCTAATTCCACAGCTTAGGGCGCTCGACCAAGCTTAGGGAAAAGCTTCGTGCTGGCGTTCGAAATGTAACAGAGACGTGTAAAGGGAAGTCTTGCATAAACATGAACGCTCTTGTGTTGTATTCGTCGCTTTTGAGAGCAGGGCGAAGAGAGGATGCGAATCGGTGCATTAAGCATTTCTTTGTACGAGGATCGGGGCTGTAAGAAACAGGGAGGATGAAGCAGGAAATTTAAGAAACAAAGGGTTTTATATATACATACAAATTTGCGTGTGTATCCGTAGCCCAATATCCCTCATAGACTGGTTAATTTTTCTGTGGGTTCTCATTAGCTTTTTTGGGATGAGGTTGCGTACCCCATGCCCAATCTTACCTGACTCCAATTGACAACATTTGACTATCCAGTTGGCATTCTTGTATGAAACAGGTTCGAGTACCGTTTTCGCTTTTTGGAATTGAGCTCAGTCTTTTGTGCTCGGTGAAGCAGAGTTAGTATATATATATATATATATATATATATATATATATATATATATATATATATATATATATATATATATACGGGTGTGTGTGTGTTGTAAGTTGCATATGTCATTTTGAACGTAACGTGGTTTTCAGTATCAAGAATTTTCAGGTAATATCGCTAGCAGCATACATAATCTATTGCATAGGCCAACAGAGGCTCAATAGGTTCAACTGACAGCGCCAAAATCGAGTAGACCATGACCAAGTATCGAACTTTGTTCTTTCTGACTAATGAGGCTAGTTTTAACCACTGGATATGAAGACACCATACAAAACAACAAAATACTATAGTAGATTCATATCAACCGTGCACTTGATGTCTAGATCAGTCCCTTACGACGCTCCTGATTAGCTGTTGATAAGCCAATCACAGGGCTGGAAACTCTCAGTCTCTCGAGAGAGTTCACATGGGTAAGATCTATGTTCCACCTCTCCTGAGGGATACGTCTTTCAGGAGAGGTGGAACATACATCCTGCCTATGTGAACTCTTTCGAGAGACTGAGAGTTTCTAACCCTGTGATTGTCTTATCAACAGCCACTCAGGAGCATCGTAAGGGACTGGCCTTGCCCATCAAAGCACGGTTGATATGAATCTACTATAACAGGAATCTCTCCCGACTCCGGCGACAATCAGCAGAACGGCCAGGAATAAGATTACTGATAGAGCAGTGACCAACTTCTATTCATGCATCGCAATGAAAGGCATTCTTAAAAAGCTCACCCAGATACTGGAAGAAACTAGTTCTGATAAGAGCCAGCAGATAGAAGGCCAAAAAAGAATCGACAGAAATTTCAAAAGAGGCTTATTCTTGAGTGGCTCAACTGAAGGACCAACACTGGAGTATCATCGAAGTTGATCAAGGAAGCTTATCCAGAATCCTGTTCCGTCTTTTTTCGGTGTCCCCGAATGTTCAAAATGTGTAAGAGCATGAATGTATGAGTCATATGAAGACGTCTGAATGTTGAATTGACATCTGTTTATTATTATTATTATTATTATTATTATTATTATTATTATTATTCAGCAGATGAAACCTGTTCATTTGGAACAAACCCACAGGGGCCATTGGCTTGAAATTCAAGTTCACAAAAATATGTTCATTAGGAAGAAGTAAGAGGAAGTAAAGGAAATACAGAAAAAAAAAGAGTGCTACCACTTACTAAAAAAGAAAACAAATGTAGTTAAATGTTAGATGAGAACTTATTTCTTCTCGGTATCGTGCCTTGTACGATATTAGCAAGGACGATCCCATACTGCTTTAGCATTATAGAAAGGGTGTTTCAAAGTGTTGTGTATGCATGCGGCAAGATAAACGCAATGTTTTGGATTTACTTTCGATTCTGGTACGTTGCTTTTTGTAGCAGTGTGCAAAATTCCTATGTAGTCTTTACACAATCGCTTTCTCGTTCCATAAGTTACGTAAGGCCATAATGTTGCAGGTCACGTCAACCTTTGCGTAACAGGAGCCAATAAGAGAAGGAAAAAAACTAAAGGAAATGATCTATACCATCCAAAATCTGGTCCGTAGCGGGTAGTGCCGTCAGTGCACCTCACGTGGTGCACTGTAGCCATTACTTAAGGGTCTTTGCAGCGTCCCTAAGACTCCTAACTGCAACCTCTTTCATACCTTTTACTGTACCTCGGTTCATATTCTCCTTCTTCCATCTTACTTTCCACCCTCCCAGCGCTTGACCTTTGGCCTAAATTTTATATTCTCTTGTGGAATATAGCTGATCCGCTGGTATAGTGCTTCCCCCCCCAGGGCAATGAAAAATCACTGTCTGTAACATGATCAGTTACTGATGCATTGTGGGGTCCGCAGTGGGAGGTTGAAACCAACATTCTTTAGGAGCTTGAATTTCAAGTCAATGGCTCCTGTGTGCTTGTTCCATGTGGATGATAATATAATAATGATAATATTCCATCCAGAGTCTTTGACTCATTTTTGCATATATTTATAAACGCAATTACGTGATAATGAATAGTGGGGCTACCAAGGTATTCTTACTTAACTGAAACAGGACAGAGTCAGAGTAAGAGGGCTTAAACTTAACGAGATAAACAGTAAACACAAACATCGTCACCGGATGGGTATGCAATAGTACCTACCTGGATGTATTCGATTTCACTCATACTGATATATGGATACCGCATATACTCTTGCAGGTATATAAATTCTTTATATCAGTAATACATGAGCATATATAATTAAAGTCATATGTACTTTGATTAGTTCTTATACCCATACGAAATCAGCATTTATTTTCTAAATGAAGGCATTTCGTTTAAAAGCCTTCTCATTATAGAAAGAGGAAATGAAACATGCCCATAAGACATCCGCTTTTACTTTCTAAATGAGGGAATATCGTTTAAAAGCTTTGTCATTATAGAAAGAGGAAAGGAAGCAGGTCCCTAAGACATCAGCCTTTTACTTTCTAAATGAAGGAATTTCGTTCAAAAGTCTTGTCATCATAGAAAGAGGAACTGAAACGGCTCCATAAGACATCAGTTTATTTTCTAAATGAGGGAATTTCGTTTAAAAGCCTTTTCATTATAGAAAAAAGAGATGGAACAGACTCATAAGTCATCAGCATTTACTTTCTAAATGAAGGGAATTCGTTTAAAAGCCTTGTCATCATATAAAGAGGAAACGAAACAGGTCCATAAAACATAAGTTTATTTTCTGTAGGGAGGAATTGTATTTAAAAGCCCTCTCTTTATTAAAAGAAGGAATGAAACACGTCCATAAGACATCAGCGTTTATTTTCTGAAGGAAGGAATTGTATTTAAAAGCCCTTTTCATTATTAAAGGAAGGAATGAAACAGGTCCGTTCTATGTCGTTACAATATTCCGAGAGGAAAGGCCGGGCCTTGAAACGCCCTCGAAAAGGACCCATTCAGAGAATGTTGGGTGGCTGTCGTAGACACGGGAAATGTCATTGTGGGCCGGGATTTGCTACAAAGTTTGGACGTTTGGGAAGTGGAGGCCGTCACTCACAACTTGCTTTTCGTGGAATGGGCCCAATTGGTAATAATGTTTAGCGTATCAAGTGATTAAGAAAAAGCAGTAGGGGGAAAATCTGAAAAGTAAGGGATTACTTAAATTTATAAAATCCACAGTACCTACACGGGTACACACACACACACACACACACACACACACACACACACACACACATATATATATATATATGTATGTGTGTGTGTGTGTGTATATATATATGTGTATTATATATATTATATATACTGTAGTATATATATGTGTGTGTGTGTGTGTGTACCCGTTGTAGGTACTGTGGATTTTATAAATTTAAGTAATCCCTTACTTTTCAGATTTTCCCCTACTGCTTTTTCTAATCACTTGATACACTAAACATTATTACCAAACGGGCCCCTTCCACGAAAAGCATATAATATATATATATATATATATATATATATATATATATATATATATATATATATATATATATATATATATATATAGTATATATATATATATGGAGAAGCTAGGTACTATGTCGTACCTCTTAAGTAAATAGGGATACAATCCACAATGATGTAAAATCTTTCGGAAGTTTTATAAAGTATATATTTCTTGTACAGCAATTTATAGCTTTCGACCAACAGCTGTGGTCTTGTTCACTAAACGGTGAACAAGACCACAGCTGATGATCGAAAGCTATAAGTTGCTGCACTAGAAATATATATTTCATAAAACTACAGAAGGATTTTACATCATTGTGGATTGTATCCCGTATTACATATAAGTGTATGTGCGTGTGCTGTGTTTATGTATGCGCGTTTTCTGCTTTGTTGATTTAATCAGAGACCTCAAGTTACCGATTGGACATTGGGCGAGCCGGTTCAACCATATTATATGTATATTATATCTTTTACTTCTCTTCTTATCTCCCTTCCCTTTCCAGAACAATTAATTCTGTTTCATCTCGGCTTCACTTAGCGCATGTGGAGAGAGAGAGAGAAAGTTTGTTAGAAGCCGCTGCTAATTCTCTTAACTACTTAATCAGTGATAAGCCCACCCTGTTGGGGGCTAGTGCTGTCAGTGCACCTCCCATGCAGCACTGTCGGCATTATTTTAGGATCTGCAGCGTCCCTTCGGCTCCTTTTATTCCTTTTACTGTACCTCTGTCCATCCTCTCCTAGCATCTGTTTCGTTGTGCAACTGCAAGGTTGTCCTCCTGTTGCACCATTCAAACCTTCTTGCTATCAGTTTCCCTTTCAGCGCTGAACGACCTCTTAGGCCCCAGTGCTTAGCCTCTGGCCTAAATGTCCTATTTCATTCCATTCTATTCAACTGTAAGCCTATTGCAACATCAACCCCAATCCACATACAGAGCTTTTCACACATTAAAAGTAATCTTGTACATCATGGATACTGTGCACTTTCCATCGATATATTAGGCGTGTGTTTTCTCGAACTCATATCCTCAAACATAAAGTAAAAAGAACTTCATGTAGAAAAATAGCAAACCTTTTGACAGCTTGAATTTAATGGACCCCACAGGTATACCGAGGAATGTGGATCTATCTTTGTTTTTAAGAAGAAAGCTCCCCTTGACGTTTGCGAGGGGACGCTCTTATTTGTAGGAGAGGGACCTCCAAGG
>NC_061104.1:24747680-24752680 GCF_015104395.2 Macrobrachium nipponense
CCTTGGTGGCTTGTTACTTGTATATTTATACCTTATATATATATATATTATATATATATATATATATATATATATATATATATGAATATATATAATATATATATATATCATATATATCCTATAATATATATATAATATATATATATCTATATATATATATATATCTCCATTAGCTACAAATTGTCCTTTAATATCCAATTCGCTCTACCACGGAATTAATATATTTCATATATGTTAACCGGAGGTGAATTTTTAGTTGATAATCATTTCGCCCTCTCGTGGATTCGAGCCAGTGCACAGAGGAGAAATCAGGACTTCAGTGAAGCTACCGACTTGGCCAACAAATGAGGTCCTGAAGTCCTGATTTCTCCTCTGTGCGCTGGTTCGAATCCACGAGAGGACAAAATTATTATCAACTAATAATTCCCCTCCAGTTAACATATAAGAAAATACAATAATTTCCGAGGTAGAGCGAAATTTGAATATTAAAGGACATTTGTAGCTTACTACACGTATATGAATAATGGTGATGTGACAAAAATTCATGTATATATATATATATATATATATATATATATATATATATAGTATATTATATATACATATATACATATATATACTATATATGTATATGTGTTATACATATACATGATTTAATGTTTATGTGTGAGAATGAGTGTTCAAAAAATTTCAAATAGGTATGTTCATCCATATTATCTTTTATTGTGCTTCATTTTCTCTTTCCCTTCCAAAGCAATTAGTTCTGTCTCATCTCACCCGTTTTCAGTGCATATGATGAGAGAGAGAGAGAGAGAGAGATGAGAGAGAGAGAGAGAGAGAGAGAGAGAGAGAAGCTTGATGGGATGGCGGCTAATTCTCTTACTACTTATTCAAAGATGAGCCTATTGCGCAAAAAAAAAAAAAAAAATCGTTGCCCCTTCAGAGAAGTTTTAATAGCAGTTCCTCTCCCCCGATGATATGGTGTTTTTCCTGTCTTAAAGTACTCGTAGACGATTTCCCTCGATATATAGGGCGTATATATTCACGAACATATTTATTCCTTCATTCTCAAATGTAAAACAACTTGATGTACAAATAAAAATTAAAAAGAAGTTGATGTATTGTACAAATGACAAAATTTCGGATAATTTAAAAGGCATGGAACCACTCAGGTACACGGAGGAATGTGGGTCTAACTTTGTTTTTAAGTAGATTGATTGATTGATTGTGAGTTATCTGGCGTCACATCTACCAGGGTCACCGGTGTTTTCAAGCAGAAAGAAACCCTTTGATGTTTAGGAGGGATTTCTCTTATTTGTAAATGGGGTGTCTCAGAGAAAAATTACCTTAGAACAGTCTGAACTAAGACGCATGAAATGGAACGATCTCCCTTCCTTATACCGAAGGATATCATTCGATTTTTTTTTTTCTTTTTTTTTGATGAAAAAAATAAAAAACTTTCACGTAGAGAGGGTGGACCTTTTCAGGATGGCGAGGAACTACCTGTGGATTAGCCTAAGGAAAAATTCTCCCTTTGAATTTCGGTCGAAAACAAACATTGTCCTGCCAGTCTTTTTTTTTCTTCTTTTTTGACCTCTTTCTTTGAATCGCAGAAGTTTTATAAGTTTTTACGCCCGGTCTTTAAATATTTCAGAAACTATTTTTTCCTACTGAGAAGCCCTGGCTACGTTTAAGATATTTGCGAATGCTTGTCTCGATCAGAGTCTGGTCTCGATAACATTGGGCGATCCGTTTTCGCTGACCGTGTTAGGAGCAAGGTTAGGACACTCATTTAGTCTTTCCTTATTTTCAATTTTGCATATATATATATGTATATGTACGTATATACATACATACACACACATATTTATATGTGTGTATGTAGTATGTATATACGTATATATATAGTATTTTTGTGTATGTGTACATTTTACATTTTGTGTAATGATTTGTTAAAATATAAACTTTTCCGTGCGTTTCGTGATAACAGTTTTGAAAGAGAAACTTATTAGAAATGTCGAATTTTTCCTTTTTTTTTTTATTAAAACAAGGGATGAATTAATACTATTTAATATATTCCTTATTTCCCCTCGTAAAACCGCATTGTCGAACTGAAAATGTTATTTCTTTGTATATATCAATATTTTTCATTGTGAAAAACTCCTTATTGCCAGATCCATTTCACTATATTAAAACATTTTTTTTTCACTTAAAACCCCTTTTCCCAAAAGTAATGAAAGATTAGTATGTCGCTATGCATAAAGAAACTGTAAAATAGTTGAAAACGCTCATTCTACTAAACGGAGTAGAAGTATTTGTCTGCATTTAGTGTTAAGTGACTGTTAATCATTTCCTGCTTGTGAGAGACCGAACGGTCTTCTTCACAGAACGATCTGGGATATATTTGGACTGAAACAATTTCACTTGAAAGCTCTTTTATTTGAAATGCGATACAATTTCCACTTGACACAATACACTGAAGTTTCGATAACTGACATCAAAATCAGCAGTTTTCTACGTGTGATATGAAAGGGCTTCTACAAATGGCTGTTGCTAATTATCTTCATCTCCTCTTGAGATTTTTACTGACTGTCAGAATGACCAAGGTACTCGACTTTCTTTAGCTTAACTGCCCCTCTGTAACAATACTTTTCCAGAATGTACTCGTTCTCTTCCAAATCTTGTTTGACTATACGACAACAAATTCTTTGCAATACAATTACTACGGGCCTCTGGAACAAACAAGGTCTTCAAATAAACACCGTTAACTCTATGGCAGATTGAATGAGCGGTGGACACGCCAATTAGTTGATAGATTAATACAATGTAAAATTTAGATTATATATTACAAGCGACCAATCATTTTAGGCTCCTCCGCTACAATGTAAAAAATCAGCTATCATCAACACAGACTATATTACTTACCATGGCGAACAATCTATTAAGAGAACTATTGGTCATCTATTTAAAAAAATAAAAGCAACACGAAGTTGATACGTTAAACAATTATGCAATATTTATATTTACAAAAAAATAAAGAACATGCCAGCATAGTCTAATTAACTTAATTTGTACATCCATACAGTACTCGATAATAATAAACTGTATCAGTGAATTTCTTTTTGCTCTATATAAGGATGATTTTTAATATTAACGCATAAATCATATTCATAGAGAAAAACCTTCCATCGTCACGAAGGAAAGGCTTTTAGCAGTAAGTTTTATGCGAGAGAGAAATTATGTTCTTACCTGTTAAAAACCAACTCGTATTAAACGTAAAAGCTGACACTCCCCCTTTCCTCGGAATAAATAATGCAATGAAGGGATTCATTCATTTTGTCTGCGTTTGACTTTTATTAGGTATTAATGTGAAAAACTGCAGATTATTATTATTATTATTATTATTATTATTATTATCACTGTCATCCTATTCGACTGGGTGTTTATATAAATATATATATATATATATATATATATATATATATATATATATATATATATATATATATATATATATATATATATATATATATATATATATATATACGTAGTGTGGGGTTCCGGGTTGCAATCCTGCCTCCTAGGAGTCCATCATTTTCTTTTTCTCACTGTGTGCTATTTTCTAGGAGCACACTCTTCTGCTTGAGTCCTGGAGCTACTTCGGCATCTAGTTTTTCCAGGTTCCTTTCGTGGACCTTGGGATCGTGCCAAGTGTTCTTATGATATTGTGTACAATTTCCACTGGCATATCCCATATCCTTCTTATTTCTATTTTCAGATCCTGATACTTAGCAGTCTTTTCTCTCTTTCTCATCTACTTTGGTGTCCCATGACATTGCGACATCAGTGAGTGATACTTTCTTCTTGATTTTGTCAATCAACGTCACGTCTGGTCTACTTGCACATACTACCCTATCTGTTCTGATACCATTGTCCCAGAGGTCTTTCCCTGATCGTTTTCTTTCACTCCTTCAGGTTGGTGTTCGTCCCACTTATTACTGCAAGGTAGCTGGTGTTTCTATTATTATTATTTATTATTATTATTATTATTATTATTATTATTATTATTATTATTCAGCGGATGACACTATCCAGGTGGAGCAATCTAATACGGTGCATTGACTGGAAATTCAATCTGCCCAAAGAATATGGTGCTCATTAGGAAATAAGAGAAGGCAAAGGGAAATTTGTGTTAAATGACGTCCTTTGAGTTTCTCCTCCTATTTTAGCGTTGGGGAGAAAGGAAAAAACATTGCTTATGTGAGGCACCTTCTTTTATTACTCATTTCTGAAGAGGAGTATTATGACGGTCCATAATATTGAATATTGATACCATCGAGTTTAATGACGTTTCAAGGTTAAGGGATGCTGGAAGGTTCATAGAAATGTAGATGCTGGAAACCTACAATATCATTTTTTCCTTAAGCTTGGTTGGCTTCAAAAGGGCCCCACCGTTCTACTGTACAGCTTATGTTATGGGATGTGATTGCCAGCCCCGCGCCGTTTCCTCACAAGGCTGCGATTCATAGCAGTCAAATAATTACCTGATACCTACTTCATATTATATATATATATATATATATATATATATATATATATATATATAAATATCTACATATACATATATCTATATCTATATTATATATATATATATGGTATGTATATATATATATATATATATATATATATATATGTGTGTGTGTGTGTGTGTGTGTATATATATTTATATATCTATGTATATCATTCTATATATATCTATCATGTATATCATATATATATATCTTATATATATATATACTATACACTCGTATATAATGCGTGTGTGTGCGTGTATTTGTAATAACCACAACGCCCTCTTAATATTTCTCGAATTCTTCACACTTTTCCATTCGCTTTTCACTACAAAGTCTTGAATGCAAATGGAAGAATGTGAAATAATTCTGATATGCCGTTAGTGGGAGTCGACCCCGCATCCAGAATATCAGAACCAGGTCACGTTG
>NC_061104.1:24762680-24770180 GCF_015104395.2 Macrobrachium nipponense
TGGCTTTTATCATATTTCCAGCATTGAGTTTTGACTTGAGTATCGCTTTGAGTCTCTGCATATATTCTTTCCTGATCGTGTCCTTCATCTCTTGGTGTTTTATATCCCCTCCTTCCATTATTCCCAGGTATTTGTATCCTGTCTCATCTATGTGTTTGATGTTGCTCTCATCTGGTAGCTTTATCCTTTCAGTTCTCGTTACTTTGCCTTTTTGTATGTTGATTAAGGCGCATTTTTCTTTCTATTCCAAACTCCATCCTGATGTCCCCAGATAACAATCCTTACAGTCTGGATTAGGGTATCTATTTCCTTGATGCTCTTACCATACAGCTTGATGTCGTCCATGAACATCAGATGGTTGATTCTGTTGCCTCTTTTCTTGAGTTGGTACCCGGCATCCATCTTCTGTAGTACTTTTGTCATGGGAATCATGGCTACTACGAAGAGTAGTCGCCCTGGAAGATCCCTCTCCTGATATTAACCTCTGCTAGTCTTATTCCAGAGCTTGTAAGTATTGTATTCCAGTTGCGCATTGTATTTTTGAGAAGCTGATGGTGTTTTTCCTCTGCCCCATATATTTTTTCAGGCATTCTATTAGCCATGTGTGTGGTATCATGTCGAAGGCTTTCTTATAGTCTATCCATGCCATGCTTTGGTTGGTTTTCCTTCTCCTACTGTTCTTCATTACCATTTTGTCTATCAGGAGCTGGTCTTTTTGTGCCCCTACACTTCCTTCTGCAGCCTTTCTGTTGGTGGGGGATGGTGTTTGTCTCCTCTAGGTAATTGTATAGCCTTTCACTGATGATACCAGTTAGTAACTTCCACATTATTGGTAGGCAGGTGATAGGCCTGTAGTTACTGGCTATATTTCCCTTACTCTTGTCTTTTTGTACTAAGGAATGTTCTTCCTGTGGTCATCCATTTGGGTGCTTGGTGATTTGAGATACAATGCTGGAGTTGTTCTGCTATTCGTGGGTGTAGGGCCTTGAAGTTTTTGAGCCAGTATCCATGGACTTCATCGGGACCTGGGGCTTTCCAGTTTGGCATTATTATTATTATTTATTTTATATTATTATTTTATTATTATTTTATGTTATTATATTATTATTATTATATTATATTATTATTATTCGGGGAAGGAGACCCTCTAAGCCAAGTTTTGTGTAATGAAAGAAGACCTCTAATAAGATTTTTTTAAATAGTGCTGAAAAAGCAAGAACTCTTCTATAATATTATAATTATATTTATTCGGAAGGAGACCCTCCGAAGCAAGTTTTGTTAAATAGAGAAGACTCCTCTATAAAAGATTAATTACGTTGCTGAAGCAGCAACTTATTATTATTATTATTATTAATTCATTATTTTTTATTATTTAAAAAATTAGTTATTATTGACACAACGAAAAGAAAATTATAACAAACTTCATCGCCATCATCATAATGATAATAATAATAATGTCATAAAAACATGAAACGTTATGCTAAAGCTGATGAAACTGTAATATTCTACTTGTTGGCACTTGAAAGAAGTGATGAAGGAGAGTGCAATATTTCTTGCACTTGTACCAAATTCACACGAGTTCGTGCCATGGTGCAATAGTTTATGAGATTAAACACTCGCGGAATATATTGGGTTTTCATATGATTTAGAAGAGAAGCAGCGAGCACCGCCATTCGTCATGTATTGTTATTTCAGAGAGAGAGAGAGAGAGAGAGAGAGAGAGAGAGAGAGAGAGAGACTTAGGACGAACAAACAACTTGACAGACCGGGAGCATTGCCAATCATACAATTTGCTGTTAAGAAATGGCAGGGGTACATACAGTAGCAGGGTATGTGTAAGTTACATATATTTTCCTTTAAATCTGACTCAGAAATGTAAACTGACATCAAGATGTATATAGCGAAAATATAGAGTATATATAATATATATATATATATATATATATATATATATATATATATATATATATATAGAGAGAGAGAGAGAGAGAGAGGAGAGAGAGAGAGAGAGAGAGAGAGAGAGAGAATGTACGGAACAAAATTTACCCAGAGAGAGAAAGAGAGAGATTCAAAGCGAAATTATCACTCATCCTTTATAAGTTTTCATCATCATTTTCCCAGGCACATCAACAAAAACCGGAAGGATTGTTCTTGCTTTAGAATATGTTTGCCGTATGCCTGCACAGGCCCTTGTTCATGGTAGCCCATAGGTGAGGATTTTCATATTGAGAAGGACAAAAGATGCCTGATCATGACTTTTTGACCTTGACCTCGTCCGTGGCGGACAGGCAGTTAGAGAAGAATGAAAGCAACAAATGCAAATAGCCTCTGGGAACTGCAAGTGCTTTGTAGTGCAACTACAAGACCAGAATTCTTCAGCTCCTCTGTTAACTTAAGCTGTCGTATACTTGACCTCAAAGGTGGTGTTCATAACACCTGATGATCTCGTAAGGCCGGTCACTTCGGCATATTCTCTGTCCTGAAGGTTCATAGCGTGTGAATATTAACAGAGATCACACTGTGGTTCGTTGAACGCTAGACAATAAGGTTGAGAGGGGTCTGAGCTAGGATAATGTTAAGAGATATTACTTTTTTTATTAGTTTTCTGAAAAGAAAACAAGTGTTCCTCTTTTGTCTGTCTGTCCTCACTTTTTCTGCCCGCCCTCAGATCTTAAAAACTACAGAGGCTAAAGGGCTGCAAATTGGTATGTTGATCATCCACCCTCCAATCAGCAAACATACCAAATTGCAGCTCTCTAGCCTCAGTAGTTTTTATTTTATTTAAGGTTAAATTTAGTCATGATCGTACGTCTGGTACCGATATAGATGCCAACAACACTGGCCACCACCCGGTTGTGTCTGAGAGTTTCATGGGCCGTGGCTGAGAGTTTCATACAGCATTATACGCTGTACAGTAAACTCGATTTCGCCGAAGAAACTACGACGCAATTTTCACTTGTTATTGCAGGGCTGACGTAACGTGGTTATTGAAAGTTGAAAGTACGCGATATTTATGTAAACAAGGATTGTTGAGGTGAGGAAAAACGTCCTGGATTATTGAAACAAAAAGTAACAGTTCTAAATATTGCAATAGACCTTAAAGTTTCCTTGCAAGCTGCAGTCAGTCAAAGCGAGGCCCAGCAGCCACCAAGGAGAGTTAACATATATGTCATATATCTGGAAATACTGATTAATACATATTAATATAGTATTCATTTCTTATGCTTTGTAGGTGAAATGAAGAACCTGAAGGAAACGTGAATTGTTTTGATCATTTACCTTTATTATTTAGAAAAAAGTCTTGTAACCGCTTTACCTCACGAGATAAGAAACACTCTCTTTTATTACTTTATGAAATAAAAGCAGCCGTAACTTTAGAATATTGAATTGTCGTCTTATGTGCTTAAGGAGACTTGTTAATCTGTTTTGTAGTGTGGTAGGAAAAAAGACGTTTTAATATTATCTGTGTGAGAAAACCAAAGAATCTCTTGCCTTAAGACTTTGCAAAGATCTACTTTGCTTTAATCTTGCAAGCAATAATTTGTTACCTTGCGTGGAAAAGGGGATTATGCCAATGTCAGTTGAAGAAGACTGATTACTCTCTCTCTCTCTCTCTCTCTCTTACAGTCTTTTTCCTCGGTGGTAAAGTACAAAGATTTTACCATTACAGCTGAGGACTACTTGTTAGTCCATTTATTAACCTCCCTCCTCGCGTGGCAGAGGAGATTGGGCGTGGCCAAGATAGGCGATATGGCCATGCACGCCATCAAATGTCACCGACCCTCGCAAGAATCGATAGACTTGAATTACGTCAAACTGATTCTTTAGTTTTGGTCAGCATTCAGAAACACTGAATCAGAATTGATCCTATACAAACAAGAGCTTTATGTGTGTGTTTTACTGATCATTTAAGAAGCTTTTCAACTGTGTTATGTGCTTTGCCGGATTACAGTTCACGTGTGCAAATGCTTTCGTTAGTCGATGGGGATTTCGTATCGGAAATGGCGAATGTCGATTTATGGTACGGGACTTATTCGTGGCATTTCCGTAATCGATATGAATTGTGTTACAGTTCTCGTTATCGTCGTGTATTTTGTTGGTTTGTTTGTTCTTTTACTCGAGTGACTTTTACGTTTGCTCTTAGTTTTGTAATTGAATAAATGCCTATGGCACATCTATACAGTGCCTCCATTCACCTTAGTATTTCTTGTTTTTATTCGCGATGTTGCTAAGAATCACTCTAACGGCAGATATAGTTTCAAGGAGTATACATAGTTCATATGAGTTATTTGTGAGATATCAAAGAACCGTAAATTTGGCCCCCTTTGTGATTCCATTCGTTGTGCGGTTGTGACCTGATTAAAATGAGTCTGCTGCGGCGTCTCTGTTAATATATCTGCTGCTACCTCAGCCTCCTGGAAAGCCAGCATATGTATGCTATGATCTCGTTGTAGTTTATCTGCGGAGAAATCGGTTCAGTTTACCCACTGCTCATGGTAAACACAATTGAATTTAATTTCCATATTGAAAGGGTAAGAAAAGCAAACCCGATAAGCCAGTTCCGACAAGAGAAAAATAGAAAATAGAATTAATAATAATGGACGTCATTCCTAGGATGACTGCAAACCCAACTCTGAACTAAAAATACATTCAGGGAACACGGAAGAAAGCAGGGGACTCCATATTAAAGTAACGCTTTTGTGTGCGCGTGTGTGTGTGTGTGTGCGTTCACTACAAGACTACACACCATTCAAAGCGTGGCCTTCCTAATGGGTGGCCTTGAATAAAATAGAAAAAAAAAATAGTTTAGTGAGCAAATGGCAGGGTAGCCGTGGGAGGGGTTATTTGCCAGTTTAAGTAAATTCTGCCGTCACCCGCAGACCTGAACCATAAATTACAGGGTGGAAGAGGGAGGAAGTAAAAGCTGCAGTGAGGAGAATACCGTCAAATTACTATGGTAATTGCAGCGTTATTAACCCACTGATAATTACAGGTTCTTCAGCGGAGCGCATAAACGCGGTTTGGAGGGAGATATATTTTTACAAGTAGGTCAGCTGGAGTCGTGTATTCTAGAATCAATGTGGATGGAATGTATTAAGAAGTCATGAGAAGCTTAGAAAATCCTATTAATTTTTTTCTCTCTCTCAACAGTGAAACTTTTCCGTTGTAAAATGAACGAAGAATATTCAATCTCGTGGCATGATAGGAATTACTTGTATCATTAAGTTAAACAGAACGTTACAGAACTGCGAATGTTCCTTCGAACATTGTATTGATTCGTTTCTATTACGAAAGTAAAACTCCGCTTCAGAATGAGCGAAAGTAATGTAATTTCGTAGCACGAAGGATATACTTCTTAATGGATTATAGGCAACGGTCATAGAACTGTTCATGTTAATTGGAGGATTCTGTTTCAAAGTGAGGAAAAGGAACAGGTTCCTAGCGGGAATGTAATGAAATTGATTTCTGGTGACGGCTGGCATCAATTATAATCTTGCATGTAACGACAAAATAACGTAATCGGTTTTTTTTTTTTCAGTATCTGACGCAGTCAGTTCCAGGCTGAAGTTGACATTTAATTTTCTGAATTGATATAGCGAGAGAGAGAGAGAGAGAGAGAGAGAGAGAGAGAGAGAGAGAGATTAAAGGTTAGTAATACATCGGCCGGCAACTATGTGATACGTCAGAGCCGCTTTACCAATGATTACAGAAAAATAAATCGATTGAAAATGTTTTTCCGATGCGGCTCTTGTAAGCATGTTGCCAAGTGTGCCTATCGAATTGCCTCTCCCCGTTCTATTTAGGGTTTTGAATTATCGTCAGATTCATGGTTGATTTCTTTTCATTCCCCTTATACTGTATCTTCCTACTTAAAGTAGGTTCATTAATGTAATTCTTACGTTGATAAACCTTTGTTTAGCATGTATGTATGTATTTATGCTTTATTCAACATCCTTTCCAATAATTATGGAAAAGGATGATGAAAAAAGGCAAGGATGAAGTAGGGAAGAAGCCAAGAGAGAGAGAGAGAGAGAGAGAGAGAGAGAGAGAGAGAGAGAGAGAGTTGAAATCAGCTTAACTCATCCACTGACGTATATGGAGGGAGGGGGTTGGGGTTAAGTTCAGGAGAGCGAAAGAGGTGAAGAGATGGGCGACTGAATCTTGATGCTCTCCGGGAAATGTCAGCAAGATGCTGGAAAGTGCCACCCGTTCAACATACAAGCACATCCACCCAATTGCAGGGGTTTATCCTTATAGCTGTCTGTCTATCTATCTATCCATCTAGATATCCATCACAATATATATATATATATATATATAGATATATATATAATATATATATATAATATGTGTGTGTGTGTGTGTGTGTGTGTTTTTATATATATAATATAATCTTTATTAATATATATTAATGTGTGTGTATTAGATATATATATATATTATATATCTAATAATACTAATATATATAATATATATATTAATATTATTAAAAATATGCATATATGTGTGTCAAGCAGTTATGAAATATCCGTTCATGGTTTGGGACTGCAGACCCAAGGAAGATGCTGTTTTTTTTTTCTGGCATCCCACAGGGATGATAAAAATGATTGCCATTGACCTCAGGAGAAGAGGCTCATCTTCCTATCACCAAGTAGCACTCTCCAGTAGATAAGCTGATATAACTGTATGCGGTTGCTACTGACTTGAAGACAGAGAGGTTGGTTCATCCTTTATTTACAAGTAGATAGTGATGCGAGATGTTACTGAAAGGACTGTAGGTTGAGGCGCAAATTGTGGGACAAGAGACTGAATCTTGTGAATAAAAATAAAAGGACGAAGGGTTGATGCTTGGGGATGATACAGTGCTGAGTGGGGATAGTGAAGAGAAACTGCAGAAACTAGTTGAAGCGTTGGAAAGTGCAAGCAAGAGGTATAGTTTAGAGTAGAATGTGAGCAAGAGTAAATGTGAGCAACAGTAAAGTTGTGAGGGTAAAAAAGAATGAGGAGATGGAGCAGTGTATGTTAAGATGGATGCTGGAGAAATGGGAGCAGTTGATTCTCATAAATAAATTAACGGGAGCAGATATAACAAGTGATATAGGAAGAGAGAAGAGGTTAAGCGATAAAAAGTAGTAGGTAGTGTGCAAAACTTTAGGAAGAGACTTGGAGTGTCTGTGGAAGTCAAGGTGGAAATGTTTGGAGGGATTGTTGAGTGAGCACTCCTTTATGGAAGGGAAGTTTGGCTCTTGAATGCGAATGAAAGAAATAAGACGAAGCTGTTGAAGAAAATTTAGTGTGGCGAATTGGAAAGAATGGACGTCGATAATAATTATTAGGTGAAGAGTGAGCAGTTCTTAAGTACTAGGATGGAAGAGAAAAGGAGGACTTAGAAAGGGGTGGACAGATAGAGTCAAAGAGGCATTAGAAAGGAATGACCTCAATATCCAGGAAGCGCAAAAGCTAATTCATTCAAGTTTCGTACAGTTTAGTGTTTGTAGC
>NC_061104.1:24775180-24777680 GCF_015104395.2 Macrobrachium nipponense
TTCATATTTTCACTTTCTTTTAGATTTTCTTTTCAAATATTTCTCTTGATTTTCTCTATTGTTCACCTTTTCATTTTCTTTTAGATTTTCATCCTACGCCCGAAATAACGGAGTCAAAAGGATTTATCTTATTGAGAAATATTCAATTCAGCTGCAGCATTACCATTATCTCTTAAGGGTTGGAGTTCTAGAGATTTAATTGAAGAAGAAGAAGTCTCTAATCAAGGGAAATTGCGAGTGCCTCTTCTACTCAAATATTCCTGTCTTTCATTTTCAAGGTGATGTGCGCGAGCTCTTTTCACATATATTGTAACGTTCATCCACTGCGGTTTATCTACGGTTACACTAATATTATAATTAGCATATCAGAGGGATGCTAAAGTAACTTTTGTTCATACTATTTCAACTGGCTTTCGTCTAAATTTTCAGGGCTTTCATAATTTTCATGAGTGTTATAATGGAATCGTTACACACAAAATACTGCACAATATTTCCGTAATAGTTACAACGAAATTACTCTGGAAAAAACACAGCACTCGCACGTCAGAGCAGAGACTGGAAAAGAGATATTACAATCTTTCCGGAATTGCCCGTCGGCCTGCAGTAACGGCCCCATTCGCAAAAATCACTGTTATGACGGTGCCTCGCCGAATGGCCAGAAATCTGGGTCGTCCAATATATTGATGGATAGAATTCGCCGCCCCCGTCCTCTTGGCTGTATACCAGCTGATGCGGGGCACCTGGTGCCTGGAATGGAGGAGTTTTCGTTCGTGAGAAAATGAGTTTCACCTCTAATTAGTAGCTTACTCTAGATCATTTATTTATTATTATTATTATTATTATTATTATTATTATTATTATTATTATATCATCATCATCATCATCATCATCATTATTATTATTATTATTATTATATATTATTATATTATTATTATTATTATTATTATTATTATTATTATTATTATTATTATTATTATTATTATTACTTAGATCTATTTGTGATTATTGTAATTCAAATAAAATTATTATTATTATCATTATTATTTTATTGTATTATTTATTATTATTTCTATTATTATTATTATTATTAATATTATTATGATATTATACTAGATCCATTTGTGATTATTGTAATTCAAATAAAATCTATTATTATCTCATTATTATTATTATTAATTATTATTATTAGGACTAGTATATTATTATTATTAGATTATTATTATTGACTCAATTATATTATTAGTAGTATATGGGAAGTCCTAACCAAAATAATTTGTTATGCAATCTTGCTTCACTTTTGGGGAAAATATTTCTTAGCATTTTCGAAGTAATTGAATAGCAATTGTCTCAAACTGATGATATGATAACTTAATCACTAAGTAATTATTATTATTTATTGTTCACATGAGTCTGAGAATAAAACTGTCAATGCAGAACCGTTCATTATGTAATAAAATAACTTCAAAACTAGTAAAACTGCCTTCTCAAATGAACCGGATTTAATTACCATCAATTGCCAATACTTTCTCCAAAGTTACAAAGCAATAAAAGTAATGTAATTGCTCTCCTTTTAGATATTAGAACTATTATTTTCTTTGCTCCCAACGGTAATTCCTACCTCGTACAGCAGTAATTGGATTTAATTACCATCAGTTACCAGAATTGTTTCCTAAACAAAAAAGCAATATTAGTTTTTTCATGAATTCATCCATATCAACAATAAGAATTATTTCCTGTTTTCTTTAATATTTGTGTTGCAAATAACAGGAATTTTTTATCTGATTACCTTCGGTTTTATATATACATATATATATATATATATATACTATATATATATATATATATATATATATATATATATATTATATATATATATATAGTATTCTTTAACCATTTGCAATACTTTTATAACTTCATACTACTCGACTTCAGTTATTTACTCTTTCGTTTTCAAAATAAAAAAATTTCCATTTGTTTACTTGAGATTCAGGTATCTGTTTGAACGACATTAATGGCGGGATTTCTCTATCGAAACGGGTTCTAGCAAATATGCTCTGTTTGTCCCAGGTTCCAAATATACCCATCTCGATACTTCTCCATATCCTTTTTGAGTTTGTTTGTAGTAGAGCTCTCTCTCTCTCTCTCTCTCTCTCTCTCTCTCTCTCTCTCAACCTTGAGCCATAACCTCCCTGTCACGCAAAATTCTTTGCATTGTCTGTCACTGTAATTACGTTCCATTATTCCTTCATCTAAACGTTTCTTATTTGCAATTAATGCTTCATTAAAAAATATTAAAATTGTTTAGAATCCTTAGGTAGCATATCTTCACAAACAGAATTCAAATTATGTACCATTATTCCCTTACTGAAAGAAATTAAATAATTTGTATTTTTCACTCATTCTTTAAATGATTAAAACTTGAAGTCCAGTTATTTCCTGTAACAAACGTGTGTCACTATTCCCACTTATCATTGAGATTCATTCGAAAAAAAAAAACAAA
>NC_061104.1:24782680-24787680 GCF_015104395.2 Macrobrachium nipponense
TCAGTTACAGAGACAGGAATTTTAGGATACGATATTTATGATTTATTCATTAGAATGGAAATGTAAAAAATAAATAATGTCCGTGTTAAACAGTGAAGAAAAATTATTTCTAGCTTATTTATTTAATTTTCGTTGGTGAAACAACGGGATATTTGGCAGTTTTAGTATATTTGATGTACTGAATTTAGAGGCTATATTTCCTAACCGCCCCCCCCCCCCCCCACAACAAGAACAACAACAACAGCAAAGTAGTTGTAGGCTTGCTGCCCAAGTAAGCGAAAGGATCGAGTCTGTACTACGCTCGTAGATGAAACTTTATTGACATGAGAAACTTTATATAATATTCGTAAAATTAAAGAAAGTTATTATTTCGGAAACACGCCATGAAAAAAAGACATCAAAAGCTAAGAGGAAATAAATGCATTATGGGCCCATTGATGGTTTCTGTCCTTGTATTGCCAAGCATCTGAATCCCCTTCCTGCTTCTGTTTCTCCTTTTTTGTGAAGCCCGAATATTCGGCATTCCTTTAACTGTCTCCTTTCTCTTGTTTTATTCGGGCCTGGGCTATAAAATGGCACTAGGTTGCCACCCCATTGAACTTTACTTAAATAAAAAAAAAACGGATCCTAACACCTGACAGCCCACCTCATCCCACATTCGGTTGGTGATTTTCCTTGAGGGTCTATTTTCAGTGATTCCCATAACTTGTCATCTTTTGAGTGGCGGGTTCATCGTTTACTCACGGATTAACCCCATCAACCCCATCCCCTTCCTGTACCTTCCTAATTACCGTGTGAAAGGAAAGGAGTGAGATAATAGTAAAAATAATGATGTTTTTTTTTTATATCTCTCGCATTGGTGTTAAGGAGGGAGAGAGAGAATATAAACAAATAATGAGAATGGATAAAAAACGGAAACAGAACGAGAAATAGGAGAAAAAGTAAACAGATTGAGAACAAAAAAAAAAAAAGAAAACTAAAGGAAAATACATAGAGAAACAATACCGTAGTAAGAATAAACGGCCGTAAGAGACAAAAGAAAATATTAAGGATAAGAAAAGAAAAGAGCAAATCATAGGAATAAAGGAAACGAAAAACACCCCAAGAGAAATTGCATCACCTGGAGGACTGCTCTCAATGTTGCGATGAGAGAGAGAGAGAGAGAGAGAGAGAGAGAGAGAGAGAGAGACCCAGCCAGATGCGTGTAAAACAGAAATGTCTACCAGAGACTTACGGGAGGATCAAGTCGAATTTATGAAGATGCATGACGCCGCGTTTTTCAGAGAAAAGGATAAAATCTGCTGCAGGAGACAAATTGAGTCGTCGTCTCCACGGTAGCTCGTATTTATTTATTTACTTAGAATGATGCAGGAAAATAAGGAATGTTTAGTGGTTTGCGACGGGGGATGAATGGGACGCCTCCTTGTCGTCTCTCTCTTGTTCCTCTTGTGCTTTGTGCATTACTTTTATTATTTTCTTCTTTGTAATTCTGTGTTTCCTCTTTATGATTTCTCTCTCTCTCTCTCTCTCTCTCTCTCTCTCTCTCTTCTTTAAATTCTTTAGTGGCCGTTATTCCTCTCTCTCTCTCTCTCTCTCGGTCGCCTCCCTCTTCTCTCTCTCCTCTCTCTCTCTCATAATTCTCTTCCCCCCCCCTCCTCTCTCTTCTTTAAATTCGTAGTCCTTTTTCTCTCTCTCTCTCTGTCGTTCCCCCTCGTCTCTCTCTCTCTCTCTCTCTCTCTCCTCTAAGTGGCCGTTATTTCCCCCCCCCCCTCTCTCCTCCCCTTCTCTCTCTCTCTCTCTCTCTCAGTCAATCCCCCTCTCTCTGTCTCTCTCTCTCTCTCCTTTAAATTCTTCAGTGGCCATTATTCCATCCCCCCTCCCCCCGCCTCCTCTCTCTCTCTCTCTCTCTCTCTCTCTCTCTCTTTAGGCAAGGATGCACATGCCACTGAAGTTCTCTTGTAAGACTGTCCACAAACTAAACCTGAAGATATTCCTTAAATCATGATGGTCCAAAATTAGTATTATAATTTATTATATCTAGAATGTCGTATTAGAATGCCCGTTATATGAAAACAGAGAAAAATGAAAAACTTTTCAGTGCCTCTGTTTTTACAACATTTACATTATATTTGTCCCAAAAGAAAATAGCTTTAACGTGCATCAGTTTAGAAGTTTGAGAAATGTGCAGAGACATGCGGTAACTGGATTGCCATTTTGATGAGATAATTAACGTATTAAGAATTTGTGTTGTGTAGGTCGGAGCTAATGCGAGAGCACAATCGAACGAATTACAAACAGAATAGACCTCAAACTTATGCTTCGTGAGATATAAGAGATGTTAGAAGAGAAGACAAATCGATTTATTATTATTACTATTTCAGTAGATGAAACCTATTCACGCCGAACAAGGCCACGGGGGCCATTGACTCTTGAAATTCAGGCTTCCAAAGAGTATTGGTTTCAACCTCCCACCGCAGGCCCAAAATTGCAGCAGTAACTGATCATGATACAGAGCCAGCAATTTTTCATCGCCCTGGGGAGACGCGAACCCGTGACATCCGAGTGGCATACCTCGACACTAACGACAACACCAGCTGACCATCGTAGCATCATAGAAAAGACTAATGATAGGAAGAGAGCAGCGTTCTCCCCTTTTATCCTGTTTTTCATCTGGCTTTTCTTTCGGTTCCGACCTTTGAACTTTTTAAGCTGCAGAATGACAAGAAGGACAGACCTTCATGCGAAGCTCTTTTGAATAAGATGTCTTCTTATTTACAGAACATCTGAAAACTCCGTAGGGTGTTTAGTGGCGTTACTGCACTACATGCTGCAACCCCTTTCATTCCTTTAACTATACCTCCGTTCATATTCTCTTGCTTCCATCTTACTTTCCACCCTCTCCTAACAATGGATTCGTATTGCAACTGCTTTGAGGTTTTCCTCCTATTACACTTTTCACTGTCAATTTCCGTTTCATCACTGAATAACCTCATAGGTCCCTGTGCTTGGCTTTTGGCCCAAATTCTAGTATATTCTATGAATTCTAGCGTAACTGAAAATGCACGTCGGTTGTTTCCTCTGGAATTCAGCCTCCCAAACTTATCCTCTCTCTCAAGGAATCAGAGAAATATATTTTTGGTGATAGAAATTAATTTTTCGTTGTGGTTCGGATCCCACAATAAACAGTAGGTCCCGTTGCTAAGTAACCAATTGGTTACTAGCCACGTAAAAATATATATTCCTACTAGCCAGCCCTAGCAGAGCGGTTAATCAGCTCAGTGGTCTGGTAAAACTGAAATATATACTTAACCCCCGTAGGAAGCATCTTAGTCTCTTATCTTGTACCTGGTAGATTTTGTCTTCCCGTCATTATTAAAAGCAAAAAGATCGTCAGCTCTTGAAGACATCGTCCATAAGAAATACCGTTTTCAAATGGAGGAGGAGACGTCGTTTTTCCAGTGGTGAACGAGACTAAGTTAGTGAAAGAGAAAGAAAAATTTCGGTGAAAGAAAAGGAAACAGAAGAAAAAAAATTCAGTGAAAGAAAAGGAAACAGAAGAAAAAATTCAGTGAAAGAAAAGGAAACAGAAGAAAAAAATTCAGTGAAAGAAAAGGAAACAGAAGAAAAAAATTCAGTGAAAGAAATGGAAACGGAAGAAAATATTTGTAAAGGAAAAGGAAACAGAAGAAAAAATTCAGTGAAAGAAAAGGAAACAGAAGAAAAAATTCAGTGAAAGAAAAGGGAACAGAAGAAAAAATTCAGTGAAAGAAAAGGGAACAGAGGAAAAAATTCAGTGAAAGAAAAGGAAACAGAAGAAAAAGATTCAGTGAAAGAAAAGGAAACAAGAAGAAAATTCAGTGAAAGAAAACGAAACAAGAAAAAAATTCAGTGAAAGAAAAGGGAACAGAAGAAAAAATTCAGTGAAAGAAAAGGAAACAGAAGAAAAAATTCAGTGAAAGAAAAGGAAACAGAAGAAAAAAATTCAGTGAAAGAAAAGGAAACAGAAGAAAAAAATTCAGTGAAAGAAAAGGAAACAGAAGAAAAAATTCAGTGAAAGAAAAGGAAACAAGAAAAAGATTCAGTGAAAGAAAAGGAAACAAGAAGAAAATTCAGTGAAAGAAATGGAAACAGAAGAAAAAATTCAGTGAAAGAAAAGGGAACAGAAGAAAAAATTCAGTGAAAGAAATGGAAACAGAAGAAAAAATTCAGTGAAAGAAAAGGGAACAGAAGAAAAAATTCAGTGAAAGAAAAGGAAACAGAAGAAAAAATTCAGTGAAAGAAAAGGAAACAAGAAAAAGATTCAGTGAAAGAAAAGGAAACAAGAAGAAAATTCAGTGAAAGAAAACGAAACAAGAAAAAAATTCAGTGAAAGAAAAGGAAACGGAAGAAAACAATTCAGTGAAAGAAAAGGAAAAAGAAACATTCTCTCTGGGCTAAATGGAAAATTACATTCGTAATGACAATGTTTACAGAAGCACAACAAAAGCTCTCAAGAAGAAAAAAAGGACCATTTACTTCTAGGCAGAAAGAACAAGTAAAAAGTGCGCCGAAGCTTCTTTGGCGCAATCGAGTTTTTTGTACAGCCGCGGCCCATGAAACTCTCACCCACGCTACATGAAACTATCAGCCACAGGCTGGTGGTGGTCTGTGTTGACCTTTAGCGGTGCCATACGCACGATCATGGCTAAATTTAACTTTAAGTAAAATCAAATCTACTTAGGCTAGAGGACTGTAATTTGGTATGTTTGGTGATTGGAAGGTGGATGATCAGCTTACCAACTTGCAGCCCTCTAACCTCGGGAGTTTTTAAGATCTGAGGGCGGACAGACAAAGCCATCTCAGTAGTTTTCTTTTAGAGAAAACTAAAAACGAATCTTCCAATTCTGGGAAGCAGCTCTCGGACACGAGAGGTCTCCTCTCCAACGTCAGAGCAGCGGCGATATAGAGAGTCTAAATTTATCGCGATCTCCTAAACCCACGAATTAGAAGCTGGCAACGAA
>NC_061104.1:24795180-24805180 GCF_015104395.2 Macrobrachium nipponense
TCCCACCCCACCCTCCTTGGTGCCATTGATGTCTTACCCCCTACCCCCCAACAGTATTCTTTTTCCACACAGTAAGTCGTTTATACCGAAATGAGATACGATAAATTGGTAGAGTTTACGTAGTTATTAAGTCTATGGGCAGAACCAGCCCTGTTGCAGGGAAGCCTTTCCCACCCCCCACCCCCTTTGGTGCTAGTGATGTCTTACCCCCACAGTATTCTTTTCAAAATAGTAAGTCATATGTATACCAAGTGTGGTTGAAATTGCTCGATACGTTTCAGAGTTATGCTGGAACGCACACACATCCATATATATGTATACATATATATACATATATGTGTGTGTGTGCACGTCAAAATACTTACGAAGAAGTAGCGACAGAAAAAGAAGTGAAGCCACCTTAGCCAATAATAAAGGCTGGCTGCACGCCCCTGAGCCGGTTTAATTACCTGCCTTTATAACCCAGCGTTGCCTAAATCACCAAGCGGTCAGGCCTCCAATGTGACCTGGGCTGACGTTTCATTAGCGCAATGTGTCCGATTTGGTAGACTCCTATTACCTAGGTAATGGAAGACTGTAATCTCTGGGAATTCTGAAATCTCCGTCGAGTTCGGAAATTCTAGAAAGGATGAAGATACCACTAGGAAGTATGTGGCGTGATGGTTTTTTATGCCATTGGCATTTTCCATTACTATTTGGCCTTGTTAGATCAACTAGCTACATTCAGGGTCGACCAGAAGGACTCTTTTCTAATTGAGTGACGATACTGAAATAAGTTAAAGTTAAAGAAGTCGGACAACTAGCTCAAGTGGAAGAGAATCGAAGGGACCCAAATAAATGGGCAGAAAGAAATGCTGTTGTCCGTTGAGCAGAACTTCAGTTGACTAATAAACTGTCAAAATAGGAAGAAAATGAATCGATTTCCCTGGAATATATAGAAATGAATACAATAAGAAAAAAAATAATGCAACGTCAGAAACAGACGACGCAAAAGAAACTGATCGAACGAATTTACAAAAACGTCAGAAGAGAGACCCAGCCAGAATCACGGCCAGCACTGCACAGTTCATATTCCGATGCATAAATTTTTCATACTCGATCGGCCACACCAGTTCCCACGTCCCATGAGACTTGGACGAAGTTTATCGCCCACCCAAAAGCAATACAGTTCCCTTGTCCGCCTGAGTTTTCTGCCCAGATTTATCGCTGCCAAGTGACTGCTTCTGAAAGGTGCATTCAGTTTTTATTAGTTTCCTGTAAAGAAAAACTATTGAGATGGCTTTTTGTCTGTCTATACACCCTCAGATCTCGAAAACCACTAAGGCTAGAAGGCTGCAACTTGGTATGTTGATCATCCGCCCTCCAATCATCAAACATACAAAATTGCAGCCCTCTAGTCTCAGTAGTTTTATTTGATTCAAGGTTAAAGTTAGCCATGTCCATGCGTCTGGCACCTATAGCGGTGCCAACAACACGCGCCCCCACCGGTCTGTGGCTGAAAGATTCATGGGCCCCGGCTGAGAGTTTCATGAGCCGTGGCTGGGAGCTTCATACAGCATTATACTCTGTACAGAAAACTCGATTGTACCGAAGAAACTTCTGATTTTTTTTTTTTTTCAGAAATATAATCCATTCCACCGAAATCATAACGGAAAGAAGGTTGCTTTTGAAAAATTAAATTTAGGAGTTTTTCTTCAATTAACAGATTTTTTTCTCGTAAAAGTGAAATACCGATTCTTTTAGGAAGTTGAATTTAAATGTTAAAAACCAGTTGAAAAACAATTCATCGAGAACCCAAGTTGGAGACAAAGTGACCTCTTCTTTGTGAGAGCAAATAGAAATGCGTAAAGTATATCAGATTTCCAGTAAACTTTTGGTATTTTATTTGCTCACAGGCTCACTAAACATTGTAGACTCCCAAAAAAGTCTCTCCAGGTTGTTCAGTTCTCCTTTTCAATTAGCTTTTTCAAGAGAAACCATTTGAGCAATGAAAGTCCCAAATCTGGCTAACAAACTGGCGTTACGGAAGCAGAGGTCTAACAAATGAAGGAGGTGAACACATGTCCCAGTCGTTACCCTACTTCCATGGTTTCTGTAATTACATCTTCTTACTGCACCTCTAAGTGATTATAGTAAGGATTTTGTGTTATCCGAAAACACTTGACACTGCTAGAAAGATGAAATCTAAGTAAAAACATAAAAAGGGCTTTGGATCTGATCTAGTAGGGAGAACATTTGACCGATCGACTCACTCCAAGTGAGCTTTTCTTGTAAGTGAGGTAGATACAGGTAACAGGAATGTGAATTAAGATAGAAAATATAACATGTTGGTCCTTTGAAATGTCACATGTCACTTACAAGAGGCGTACATGGACATTCGTCTTCAGAGTTAAGAAAAGAGAACGCTTAAAACAAAATTAAAACGCTGTAGTCTATTTCTTAGATGGCTGTCATTCAGTCGTATGACCTAATCGACAACGAGTACTATGACGCAGCTTGTAGTCTTGTCAGAGTAAATTGACGTATAGATAAGTCGTGAACTATCAAAACATATAGTTCAAGCAAAGAAAGGTTGTCATTTAAAGCAAGCTAAGAATGCTAGCGCGTCTTTAAAAGCCTTCGAGAAGAAAAAAATAAATGAAAGGCCAATCTCTTGGGGCAAGGAGTCTAAAGTCGTTAGCATCTCAGCCGATGAATAAGTGGCAAGAATGGAAGGGATTAACTTAATCTTTTTCTCAATTAAATAAACCTTGGCCTATTCGCTCCGCCAGTAATGAGTATCAAAGGAAATTTGCCGTAATTGAAGGAGCTTTTTTCACTTAGTTTCTGCTGCAAAAGAAGGGAAAATAATATTGTGGAACGGTCGGGTTTACGTTTCCCACCTCAGCCTTGGATTATGATTTCAGGATTTCTTTTAGCGCTGCGCACACATCATTTTTCTTCCTTTATTATTCTTTAAACCCCGGGGCTCGGGTTTTTTTTTTTCACTCTGCGTTTTTATTCTTTGCTTCTCTTTTTGGAGTTCGCAAGATCCTAACAATTTTGAGCCAAGGAAATGTAAATGAATATATAAAAACTCTGGAACATTTAACATGCTTAAAATATTGGAAATGAAACGACATTTGCCTCAAGAAGTATTCGGTATTTCATCTTTTCCCCGAAATCACAGGAGTTGAGCTTCTTGAATTATGTATCACGTCTTTCATCAAGGGAGGTTTTCATGCCTTGGAGATTTTCCCCTTTGCAGAATCTCTCTATACTGCAAGACATGGATGTCAGGGGATGAGCATAGAAACTGGTTGCCTTCGGGGATTAAAAATTTCCTTAACGAAGTGAAAACGTATTTTCAGGACTATTTTATACCTCCTCTAGTGCTCAATAAAGTCTTTTAACGTCCAGTTTATTTCTATCTGAGGTAAAAAGAAATAACAGATTTAAATCTTTGTTTTCTGTTATTTTTTCCTCTCCTCCAGGGACAGTGAATTGGTATTTTCACTTGATATACTGTTATAGTATTGTCCTTTTTTCCGCTGTATATTTCGCTTCTTTGTGTTGAGGACAGGCATTACTGTTTGCACTGGGTGTATTGTTGCAATACTCATTTCCTCCCTTGTCTTGTTTATTTTTATCTGCTTCTTTCCTTGCGCGTATATTTCTTCCTTTTCATTCTTTCTTTCAATTCTTGCTATGAACGTCATGCGTCTTAATTCCGCAGTCGCCGGGGGGATTGGCTAACTCAAGGGGTCAGACATATCACCCCTAGAAAGTTGGACTTTCTCCCTTCTTCTGAGTTCCTTGAATCATACCCAGGTCTTTTTAAAAAAAGCAGGAATAGTCATTGTTTGTGTTTACGACAGTCTTGCCGGTTTCGGATCTACAAAAAAATTAAAAAGTAATATAAAAATATTTATATAATGGAACGCCACGTGAACTCGTTTATTTTTATTTAAGAACAATTAATCCACGGTTAAGACTTTGCACGTGTAGACTTACTGTCATCCAGCCCGGGGTTAGGCTCTTTAACCGTTGGCCCCCCAAAAAATAAGCAAAATGAGGGCAACTTGGTCCAAGTTTAGGGACTTTGGGTAGCGTCTCTAGAGCTGGACGTGCTGCCCCAATCTTTTCTCATATTGCAGTTATATTTTAAGGTAACGTTACAATAATAACTCTATTTTCATTTCCTCAACCTCCTTTCGGCGAGTGTCAATACAACAATTCCCTTTCTTCAGCTTCTTCAGTTCCATTTGCTTCGAACGCTCAACCTCAATGTTTAACGAGGACGTAATTGAATACAAGCGGACATCGCCTCCCATTACCTCTGCCTGGTGAAAAGGAATGTCGTGGGGCCTACTGCCTTCATTAAACATTCAGAACATGAGCAGTATTGCCAGAACCCATCGGTTTCGGAATCCTTTGAATGCACTTTATTTGCTCGTTTTTTTTTTTTTTTTTTTTTTTTTTCATTGTTTTGGAAGAAGAGTCTGCAATCCCTCAAGGGTTTGAAACGTTGTGATGATGAGTACGCCGGCATTCATTATATAATACAAGTTAACATTGCAGAGCAGTTATTATCTTATTATTTCGCCCGAGTTACCATCGCAGAGCAGTTATTATCTTATCATTTCGCCATCTGTTTGTTAGTCTGCAAAAAAAAAAAAATCTTGCTTCGTAATTCATGCTGTCTGCATTTAATGTTTTCATTACTAAAGAATAACACTATATATATATATATATATATATATATATATATATATATATATAATATATATATATATATATGTGTGTGTGTATATCATTATATTACATATACATAAAATGTATGTATCAGCATCTATGCGATAATGCGCTCGTTAGTCATCCCAACCAAACGTTCTCAGCTTCAGTGCCAGAGAATGGCGATTGATAATTCACGTGATAAATTTATTATCGAACCATGTTTTTTTTCTCTGCCGTATCGTTGGCATTATTCAGTTTATGTGATGATAGTTCAGATTACAACGAGGAATATCGCAGATTAAAAACGGTTGTCTCGTAAATTCAGATCCACGGTGTGGTGGACGGATCTCTTATCGAACGGGCGTAAATAATACTGTAGCCGTGCCATTAGATTGTATCAGCTCTCGACAACGACACTTCATGTAAGAGAGAGAGAGAGAGAGAGAGAGAGAGAGAGAGAGAGAGAGAGAGAGAGAGGGTGGGGAGAGGTAGGGGTGGGGAGAGAGGAGGGGAATTTGTCTGAGTAACGAGAAAATGAGAGGGCAATAACTGAATGTCACAACATAAATAAATGAAGACGAAACCAAAACACATTGCCGTCTAATATACGTAATAACCAAATAATATATGATTTTAAAAAGTCGATATTTTATACAAGTAATCTTCAGGCAATCCCATAATTCAGGCGGGAATGACGCCATCCATTCCCATTCCCATCCCCCCAACCAAAACAAAAAAAAATTGCTAATAAAGGATTCTCTCTTATCGAGATGGAACAATATTCCATAAATTCCTTATCAGAGGAAGGTGCGCTGGAACGGGTGATTATTTAATGAGAGAGAGAGAGAGAGAGAGAGAGAGAGAGAGAGAGAGAGATTTTTTTAGCCTCTTGTCCCTTGTTCGTTTGATGATTTGGTGATAATATTAATTATTGAAAAAGGGGAAATTTCTGGTACCTTTCTAAGAAGGATTCTGTGGAATAAAACGCCCTTTATGAAGGCGAGTAAAGTTAAAATTAGTAACAACTAACGAATCAACATAAACTACAAACTACATGATAATAACTAAGTACGATAATAAATACCAAGTGAGAAATATTAAATAGGAATGATTCGTCTTCGTCATTTGTAGCTCGTATTCTTAACTGTTTTTGCGAAAAGATAGGTATTACCATTATTTTCTGACAGATAATTGATCCTCATTATTTTTTGCATAATATTATCGCCGTTCTAATCGTCATCATCATGTATGCCAGTTAAGGTCCTCAGCTAAATATCACTATATTAGGAAGTACTTACCATCACTATATTACCTTCACCATAAATACACTTCACACTCAACAACATTTATGCATCATCCAAGTAAACCTCAATACTCACTATCGGAACACCTATGTTGAATGACATTATATATGCAAGGGTCCTTACACCATCATCATCTACGTCGAATACCATCATCGTCATTATCACCATCAAGGTTATGACGAGCGTCACCATCAGCATCACCATATCCGCAAACTCCTCTAACCATCAAGTGCAACAGATGAAATGATGATTAGAGCAAACCGCCCGAGAGAATCTCACATAATCATCGCAAGACAATTCATCACAGTTATTCCGGGCGCGACATTCATCAAGATGCATAATAAGGAGCGGGAGGTGTTGTCGGGAGAGATTGATGTCTCTCCCACTTAAATGTCTTTGTGGTTTTAGAAAAGCAAATGAACTGGTTTTATTGTTTTGCTTCTGCTCGCTCTCAACATTCCAAGTTGCTTGGCGTTTTCTCCCCTACCGTAATCTCCGTAATTCATTAATGTGCAGTAATTGAATTATCATCAATTTATATATATATATATATATATATATATATATATATATATATATATATATATATATATATATGTGGTTGTGTGTGTGTGTGTGTGTGTGTGTGTATGTATATATATATATATATATATATCTATATATAAATATATATATATTTCTAGAATATATATATATATATATATATATATAGAATATATACATATATATATGAACTAAACTTGATCATGAAGTATATAAAACGTGATGCTATGTATAAATAAAGGTTTTGCCACGGAGGAAAATGAAAGGCGAGAGAGCCAAGAACTTTCGGTTTAACACGACCCTTTACTTAGGCACAACTGATCATACAGAGCAAAAACGTAGTAAAAGTAGGCTTAATATCCAAACAAGATTTGCATAAGTTCCAATTTCACTTAACAGAAACGAGAAAACGCCTGAGGGCAAGATTAGCGATTTTTAGGCAGCCACACCTTGGAGGAGCACACACGTGGTCAACAGATGATTCATCCATAAAACAATACATTTTGAAGAACAAGGAGGCATATACGACTTAGTAACATGAATTTTACAAAAATGTTCTAAAAAATGAGTGAAAAGATGAAATTAGGATATAAATATAGCGAGCAAGAGAGAAAGAGAGAGAGAGAGAGAGAGAGAGATAATAACTATATACATGTGGGACTCATTAATTATTAGTTCATTTATTTTAAGGTCCTTCATAAACATTTTACAAATATATGGGTCCAAATGATACAATCCCAGACTAAGATTTAGGTTGTTTTTATTAGTGATTTGTATAGTTGCTGATTAGAGTAAATTTCCTGAAACATAATCATTAGACCTAGCAATTACAGAGGTATCGCCCCAATTAATACAATGAGATTTTTCGCTCAGATGGATAAACAGTGCATTTGAAGTCTGGGCTGTTCTAACTGAATACATATGCTGCTTAATACGTACACAAATTTTTACTTGACTGACCGACGTAAAAAGATGAGCAATCCTTACAAGGAATTTTGTAAATGATGTTGTTATTTGTTTCGGGACTATTCTTAATTAGCATATCTTTAATGGTATTGTTATAAGAGAACACTACATTAACATTAAACTATTTAAATATTGATTTTATGGTTTCAAATCCACGAAAGTAAGGCAAGCTAAGTACATTTTTAGGGGTTTCTTTTTCATTACTAGCAACAATATAAAACTTTTTGTGAGCTTTTTGATAACATAAATCAATTATATGAGGTCGTTTCCTGTCTTTTTTATGTATTCTATTTCTTGGTCAATATATTGTGGACTCGTGATACGCAAAGCACGTAAGAACATAGAAGAAAAAATTGAAATTTTAATATTAAGATGGTGACCAGAATAAAAATGTACATATGTTAAATTATTTGTGGGTTTTCTATAAATACTGAATTTACATTGGAAAGATTCTCTATGTATTAATACATCTAGGGAAGGGATGACATTGTTATTTTCAATTTCAACAGTGAATTTTATGGATGGCACTAAATTATTCAATTTAGACAATAACTTATTTACATCAATACCAACAGGTAAGACTACTGAGAAGTCATCTACATATCTGTACCTTTTTAAGTGGACAAGTGTGATATTCGGGAGGTGTTGTCTCTCAAAAAATTCCATATATAAGTTTGAAAAAAGAGGTGATAAAGGGTTACGCATGGCAATACCAAATATTTGTTGGTAATATTCTCCATTGAAAATAAATCTGCAATCACAAATACACAGCTTATCAATTAAATTATGTGACTAACGGACATAGGTAATTCATGCAATACAAGTTCATTACTTAAATATTCTAGCAGAGTCAATAGGGACTTTTGTAAACAAGGAACATACATCAAAACTGACAAAGGTATCACTAGGGTTTAGTACAATGCTATTTAATTTTTCCACAAGAGCAAGAGAATTCCGGATGTGTGAATTAGATACAGTACCAAGTAGAGGGGATAACAATTTAGTAATATATTTAGATAGTTTATAAGCAATTGATCCTACAGTGGTAATAATTGGCCGCATAGGTTTGTTTTCCTTATGAGTTTTAACTAGGCCATATAAATAAGGTAATGAGGGACACTTTACAGTTAATTTACACAAGAGTTTTTTTATCTTCGAGAATTTGTTTCATATTGATATTAAAGTTTTTATTACTTGGTCCAACCGATTTTTTGTGAGTTTTTTGTAAGTTGTTTCATCTTCTAATAAAGTATGCATGCGTGATATGTAGTCAGTTTTGTCCAGAACTATTAAAGTATTGGATTTATCAGCCTTAGTAATGTGCAAGCTATTATCGTTCTTCAATTCTTTTAAACTTTTTCTGTATCGAGCGGGGAAGTTATTTTCATGATAGGCATACGTAGCACTATATGTCATGCCTTTGATAATGTCTAAATGATTTTGTGGTAGGTCACAGTATTTTTTAAACTTATATAGAGATGTCATTATTTAAAAAGCTGAGGGTTTGTTACAAATGAAGAAAGACAACCCAAAGCCTAATGCACGCACTGCATAATCACTTATTTGTTTGCTCGATAAATTCACCACACAATCACTTTTTCAGTGATGTTAAAACGTCACATTGCTGCCGCGAAATTGGAAGGAAAAGGAGAAATTTAAAGAACTGGAAAAAGCCCAACGTAATTTCAACTATTCGATTCCCGCTGATTGGAAACACGCATTAATGCATGAAATATATGGAAAACTTCATAGAACTACAGACACTTAGATTAGAAAACTGGAAGAAAATTAAACCTTGTCGACAATAGTGATTGGGCCAATAATGCTAGAAGTGATTGTGTGGTGAATTTATCAAGCAAACAAATAAGTGATAATGCTGTGCGTGCATTAGGCTTTGGGTTGTCTTTCTTCATATGTAACAAACCCTCAGATTTATCATTGCAACATATCTATATAAGTTTGAAATATATATATATGTATACATAGACACACACATACCCGCACAGGGGTAATCAACACAGTCACGATTGTGTGTGTGTGTGTGAGTGTTTGTATGGAAAGCGAGAGAGAGAGAGAGAGAGAGAGAGAGAGAGAGAGAGAGAGAGAGCGCCTTGTGATCATGACATTCGCCTCATGAACAAGGTTAGTTTCATAAAAGAGGCGGAACAGTTTGGGCACTTTCCATTAGACACCACGCCTACAGTATCTCTAGTATATGCCTAGGAGACTTTCATAAGGCCCCAGGATGTTAGTTTGCTGGATAAGTCGCAGCCAAGGGGCATTGTTCTGGTATATTCATGCTAAAATAATTACGGGCACGGGCAACACCATCCTGAGCCGCCGCTTCTAATGGAATAACTTGTGCGTGTATATATTATATTACGTTATTATGTGTGTGTGCATATATATATATATATATATATAATATATATATATATATATATATATATACGTGTGTGTATAGCGTATTT
>NC_061104.1:24810180-24854404 GCF_015104395.2 Macrobrachium nipponense
CACTTTGGACGTGGTTCGGAAGTCACTTAAAGCCGTTGGTCCCGTTGCTGAATAACCACTGGTTCCATGCAACGTAAAAACACCATACAAACAAACAATATATATATGTGTGTGTATGTATATGTACGCATGTATATATGTGTGAGTATTTTCCTTACCAATTATTATTGTTTTTAATTTCTAATGCTATAAGAAGATTTGTGTGCCTTAGTGGATTTCACTGGTCAGATACTGTTCGATGGCTAGGACGCCCATGTCCGTAGGCCCGATCGACTGGGTAGGAAGGGGAGGAGGGATACTAGAACTCCTGTATTGGTTGTAATTCGTTCAGAAGACAAATAGGTCCCGAGAGATTTGAAAAGGAAATCGCAGGCCTAAGGCCTGCTCGTTGTGTTGTCGACTTGGTAGCTGTTATTTCTTTAGGATGATTTGCTGTCTCGTTCATGTACCATTTAGGATTTTACCCGAGTTTCATTGTCGTTTCATGCTAGGCTTCGAGCGATGAAAGGAAAGGCATTTCATTATGAGAAATTTTGCTGTTTATTTGTATCAGTATGATAGTGTACTATACACACCCAGAAACGCGTGCAATTTCAATCCTATCTGTAATACAATTATGAATTCAGAAATGATTAACGACAATTAAGCTATATGACGTACTTTCAAGTTACATTAAATATTATATATATATATATATATATATATATATATATATATATATATATATATATATATATATATATATATATACACACACACACGTATATCTAGAGATGTATTGGATGTCTGAAAATGGGATTTGCAGATGCAGAAATAAATTTTTTTTACATATGCGGATGTGGATGCGGATATCAATCTTTTAAATTTGCGGATGCGGATGCAGATGCGGATAGTTGATGACCAAACCCTCTCGGATGCGGATACTTTGAAAATCAAGATAATTTAAATATATTTAATTATAGACGATTTTCAGCCAAATAACTCAAAATCATGTGTTACCAGGGAATATTTGATGTACTAATTGAAAGTAGAAACATAAGTGTTACTCATGCATGTGTGTCTACTTTCATATGAACTTACAAACAGTAATAGTGATACACGAACGTTTTAGTTGTGTTAGCACAAGGTTGTTTCATACTCACTGCATGATAAGGGTAACAAAACTCAAAGCCATTCTTTGCATTAGAGAGAGAGAGAGAGAGAGAGAGAGAGAGAGAGAGAGAGAGAGAGAGAGAGAGAGAGAGAGAGAGTTTCCTTAAAAATGCAATACCCTGCCTTTATGTTTGCAACTGCTGTAAATGACATGAAATTACTTAATAAATGTGCTTTAAAACAAATAGGCTATAAAAGAACTACTTATGAAGCATATACTGTATGAAATGTGTAATTGTGTATCATGTATTATGTATAATAAAATGGAAAAGCCAAATTTAGCAAAAAACAAATGAAAAAAAAATTCTAATTTTAGCTACAATGTATGAGTATGACCTATTGAAGACTGAGCAAGGGGTGATATCATCATATCCGCATTCTTAAACTGCGGAAGCGGCGCGGTTGCTGCTTGCAATGTTAATGCGGATGTTAGGAAATTGTCAACGCGGATGCAGATGCGGATGTGGATACCCGATACAACTCTCTCACACACACACACACACACACACACACACACACATATATATATATATATATGTGTGTGTGTGTGTGTGTGTGCGCGTGTGCGTGTGCGTGTGTATGTGTGTGTGTACGCGCGCGCGCACATGTAAGTGTATATGTAATGCTTAAAAACACTATTCTTCTTAATAAATGTCCTCTTCTGGTCGTTATATATTGATAGAAGTCTTAAAAGAGGTAATATATTCAAGGAATAATTTATTTCATCCATTTAGGCTCATTTTATGCCATCCCACACAACCTACTTATCTTTCAAATGATGAACTTTACAAGGGCTCACTATGGCCTCCTCCAACGTAGCTGTTCGCCTTTTATAAACTGATCATGTTCCATCTTTCACCTTTCATTGACGTACAAATAGGCTGATTTGTTTCGGTAAACTGTAAACTATTGTATAATGATAAGCGAAAGGGTAATTCATATGGTGGAAATCAGACGGAGCCCATTGTAAATTTAACTTTTAATAAAATAAAATGAAAAAAAGAGTAGACCAACATACCAAATTGCAACCTTCTAGCTTCAGTAGTTTTCGCATGTTCGGGAAGTAAGCGTTACAAACTACTTTGCTGTTGTTGTTTTTGTTGTTGTTGTTGTTGTTAGGGGGTAGGAAAGCCCTATGGAAGAGCCTAAAAAGGTGTTTCGTGTTGAGTGAAAGATACAGGAATTTTAAGATAGGATATTTATGATGTATTTATTTATTATGCTAATGAAAATGTAAAAAAACAAAATAATGTGCATGTTAAACAGTGCATAAAAATGATTTCGAATAAAATATATCGTATTTATTTTCATTTTCGTCGGTGAAACAAGGCTCTATTTGAATGTAGGACATGTTTTTCACGTTTCCACATATACCTAAGAATATATGAACGTGTAAAATTGTGTCCTTTTTATTTGATCCCTGGTGTCAGTAGAGTAGTACTAAAGTATGAGTATTAATTGCGAAGACCACATTAAGTTAGGAATATAGTTTACAACTAATGCATGAGGAGAAAATCTTGCACGCGTCCCGAGTAAGCTGGAAGTCAGATCATGCCTTGTTAAGATCTGAGGGCGGACAGAAAAAACGCCGACAGACAGACAAACAAAACGCCATCTCAATAGTTCTGTTTTACAGAAAACTAAAATGCAGAAAGATGGTATTACCCGATCGACGAAATTGACTATCTTCAAATTAATAGTAGATTGTAGATTCAAATTGTAGATTGTTATTTATTTTTTCAAATCTTTATACTTTTATGACTGCTTTAATGTTTTAATCAGATCGTAAAGGACAATCGAGCAGGTTCTCGAAAGCTCTCTTTTGTTTATATATTTCTAATATATATTTACACATAAACCACAGTGGATTTCTTCACCAGTAATATAATAATAATAATTTCAGCTCAGTATCATATAAAAACAGTTTTATAGATACAATAAAGACATTGTCATATGCAGAAGAAAAAATGGTTGAACAGTTATACTCATGAAATTTCAAATGGTGATAGCATCGTACCCTTACTGTTAATACAGCTGTAATACATAAAATAGAAGTGAGGACTGAAGTAATTTTGCCTAGTTAGACCATTCGCACACTAGGACTTGGCCTAAAGATACTACTACCGTCATTTTCCACTTGACAAACATCACGTGAAAAACAGATAAAAAAGAAAGTTAACTTCCTAAAAAAAACAAGCATTCTTTCGATTCTGCCTCTTAAGCCTAACCAGAACGTTCCTCTCTGACCCATCCTTCTGAGCTCAAGTAGTTTGTCATCGTTAGGATTTAATGAGATCAAAAAGGGAAAACATGAAAGAAAAAACTGTATATTTGACGCGTAAGGCGGGATTTAGCTGATGTGAGAATCGGCCGTAAGTTCTAGGATAAATCCGCCGCTGAAAGGCTCTCTTAGATTGGGGTTTGAGATTAAGGAGTAAGAAGCGAGAAACAAAAGATTATTATCCACTGCAGTGATAACAGCAATTATTAATGACAAACTTTAAAAATAAGCAATATTATACCGACGTATTTTCCCGAAAGTTCTCAACAGTCAATTATAATAATTCACTGATGAGTTCTTCCTCGTTAAACTAATTATACCTATATTTTAATTTCTTCATTTGTAGATTTTATATTTTAACATTACAAATTATTTTATCCTTTTTCAATTCCTGATGTTCTATGCAACAAAAGAGTATTTGCGTGCCTTAGTGGATTTCACTGGTCATATCTTATACTATCAAAGATTTAACCTTCAGGGAAAGTTAGTTGTAGAGGTCTCCGCTGTTGAATATCTGTTTACTAACTTATTAAAGATTTAGCACGTAGATTCAGCAGGTGTAGTCTGCACTACTCAGGTCCTTTGCTTACTATACCAGTGAAGTGATTGTCCCGTAATAGGGTTCATCTATTTTAGCTGGCGCTTCAAGTGTGTGCCTCCTATTTAGAATATATTACTTGTGTTTCATAATACAGCATTAATGATCTTCCGCGTTCCCGTAAGAGTTTTGTCACAGGGATAATCCAATTTTTATTGTGTATATCTCTCATTGTGGTCTTTAGGTTGATTCCCAGTCAGGTAACTTAGGATATTAAATCATGTAAATATGGCCCTTAGCTGTTCAACTGAGGCAACTGTCTATATATATGACCATACCTGCTTCACTAAGTCAACTATTATTATGTCAGGGGTTTTCAAGAATACGAATTTTGATGACAGCTAAATTTCAGTATGTCAGTTACGAAGACCAAACGAAATATTGCAAGGCAGTAAAAATTTCTTAGTTTTTATTTGCCGATTATTATTATACCCTTCTGTCAAACCTAACGGGTCGAGACAGGAAGGGGCGTTATGTATGTACCTTCGTAAAGCGCTTCCCAAGGTGCTTCATTCCGCATACTTATATTTAAGGGACATCGATCCGAGGGACTGTCCCCGAATTGGACGACGGCAACTCTAAACGTGGAACTTACAATCCGCAGACTATGAATGTTAACGGAAACCAATATGCGTACTTAATGAAACGCTGTTTTTTTTTATCGTTTATTAATGCTTTGAAATTGCATTTCCATTTGTATGGAACAAATCTTAAAGATGCTCAACCTGGTAAACTAATTTCCACTGAACATAAAGTTCTTGTGTAGAAGACAGGAAAGTAGAGAAGAGCCTAAGAGTCTGTTATGTTTTGCCCATAAATCGTTGTGCCGTTAATTATTTGTTAGCGTATTCGTTTTCAGAGTTTTGTACTTGTGTCCGAATTGACTGAAAGCCTCTTAATTATTTGAAGGTTTGTTAATCTCTCTCTCTCTCTCTCTCTCTCTCTCTCTCTCTCTCTCTCTCAGTTTAATCTCAGTTAAAATGAAAAAAACAGAAGTAGCTTAATTAATTAAAAATAAAAAGGTAGACTAAGAACATAGTAAATTACCTAGAGAAATTGAGGAAGATTAAAGTGCAAGAAAGGGGCCTCCGTTGGAAGCTGACGAAATAGAACTTGGAGAGAGGAAAGGGAGGAAATCCCAAAAAAATGTGCGAAAATAAAAAGAGGAAACAAGAAAGGAAGAAGGCGGGAGAGGAGTAAACGAAGCGGAAGGGAGTCCAAAGTGAGTCCTAACAAGAAGGAAATGACCAAAGAGAGAAAATCTAAAAATTGAAAGCCAGGGGAACGAGTTCGGGCGCTCGCTGTTCCAGAGGAGAAGGAAGAGGAGGAGGAGGAGGAGGAGGAGGAGAAGAAAAAAAGGAGCAAGAAAGAGAAAAAGGTTAAGTAGGAGGAAGCGGTTATGGCGAAGAAAAGAAGCCGAGGAAAAAAGAGGAGGATGAGGGTAGGAAGAAAAACAGGTAAGTAGGGAAAAACAAGGGTGAGGAGAAAGGTAGTAAGAAGAAAAAGGATGTCGAGGGGAAGAGAAAACGTAGAAGAGAAAAAGACAGAGTTGGAAGGGAAGAAGGATAATTTGGAGAATGAAGAAAATGGCAAGAGACGGGGGAGGAAGATAATACGAATAACTGTACAAAGTACGGACAGACAACGATTACACGGAATTGCGGAATAAACAGAAAATAAAGAGATATCTGGAAACTTAAGATGGTAAATTATATATATATAAGATAAAATAAGGAAATATCGCAAAAACACGCGAAATTGAAGACGGAATGGGAACGAGAAGAAATACAAGTGATAAACGAAGTGAAATACAGTAACAGAATAGATTGCATGAGCATAATAACAAGAAAAAAATACTTATTTAGGGAGTAAATGGACAGAAAAGAAAATAGAAACGGCTGCGAATAGATGTAGCAATAATTAAAACCCTGATATTAATACCATTATTATGCCGCTGAGATGAAAGGATCATCCCAAAGACCTCTTAATGGATTTCAATTAAAATGACAAAAAGTTAAAAGTTTGCGCTATTTTATCACATTCGAGGTCAAGATATACCATCCACCCCCACCCCTCCCTTTAGCTCCCCTCCCACATAACACCCCACATTAGCTCCCTCGCGCATCCATTATAAAAATAACAATAATAAAAAAATGTGAACCGATCTCCAGCTTAATCGATGCGCAGGCTAAATTAAAAATCTACAGTCAGATAACGCGTTGTTTCACCAACGAAATCCTAGAATTCCTGTATCTTTAACTCAACGCGAAACACCTTTTTTCAGACCATTTTAGGATTTTCCACAGGGCTTTCCTACCCGTTACAAGAACAACAACAGTATGGACAACAACAACAGCAACAACAAAGCAGTTTGTAAGGCTTACTCCCAGAGTAAGCGAAAAGAGATTATCGTTAACTTTTATCGCGGTTGCTCTGAAGTTTGATGACATCGAAATAGAAAAAGGAGCTGCGTTAGCATTAAAAAGACTGTAAATGCAAATTAGGGATTTTATTGCGTTGATTATATAATTAAATACACATGAGAGATTGCAGTGGATTAAGTAGTAATGATTGAATTACAAATGGAGTATTTTAGTTCTGTTCTTTTCTCGTGACTCTGACTAAACTCTGTTTTTTTTCATCTGTCCATCTGCCTGTGGTGTTTTTGTATGGTAACACTGCGTCCAGGGTTTTAGATAGTTACGCTATGTGTAAGTTTTAGGTAAATAAAAGGATATCTGGGTGTACATTTGCAACTGAAAAGTGTTTTAATAATTTACTGTATGCGAATTACACCGTTAATATTCGAAATAGGATATTATTATAATCGTTGAATGTAAGCTGAATGTAACTGTCTAAAGCCCGGGACGCAGTGTTACCATACAAAAACACCACAGGCGGATGGACAGATGGAATAAAAGAGTATAAGTAATGTCTAGTGACCCAAAGCAAACATTTCCGCGTACTCGGGGAGTAAGCCTCCAAACTACTTTATTGTTGTTGTTGTTGTTGTTTTTTGTTAGGGGAGTAGGAAAGGTCTTTGGAAGAGCCTAAAAAGCTCTGAAAAATAATGTGTATGTTAAACAGTACAGAAAAATTATTTCTAATAAAATAAAGCGTATTTATTTTGAATTTCATTGGTGAAACAAGGATGTAATTGACTGTAGATTTTACCACATTTTAATGAACGTTAAATTAGGAATATAATGTTTACAGCTTATGCGTGAGGGGAAAATCAAGCTGGAGGTCGGATCACTCCTTGATCATTTTGGACTTTATTTTTTGCTAACATGCTCCCCGTTTTGTATCTTACAAGGTGGTTAGGGAAAAGTAGAATATATTGATTACTGCTAATCCATTTCCTTTTTAGAGATGTTTATTGTTTTCTTTTAGAAAAAAAATTATATCCTTGACATAGTTTACCGTTTTCTTTTTAAAATATTTCTATGCTTGACATGTGGTGGTGTAAAACCAACCGTGTGGTCAACATCCTGTCCGGAAATGAAGCAAAAGAAATTTTTTTTTAAATGGTTGGGGAGTTGGGTAACGGCTATACCATCTTGAAAGACGAGAGAGAGAGAAAAAAAAAAGCAGGATGTGGTAATGAAATCCTAAGTTTTTTTAAGGAAATAGGTAAAACACCCAGTTGAACGAGAGCTCGTGATGGCCGTGGAGAATATATCGGAGGTAAATTTGAGAATTTTTGAGAATATGTGAGAGGTAAATTTGAGTTGGAATATTTCGGAGTTAAATTTGAGAATTTTGGGGGATATTTCGGAGGGAAATTTGAGAATTTTGGGGGATATCTCGGAGGGAAATTTGAGATTTTTGGAGAATATTTCAGAGGTAAATTTGAGAATTTTCGGGAATATTTCGGAGGTAAATTTGAGAATGTTGGAGAATATTTCGGATGTTAATTTGAGAATTTTGGAGAATATCTCGGAGGGAAATTTGAGATTTTTGGAGAATATTTCTTAGGTTAATTTTCAGAATTTTGGATCTTATTCCGAAGCTAAATTTGAGAATTTTTTTTAGAATAATTCGGAGGTAAATTTGAGAATTTTATGATGGAAAATGCGATGGACGTGGCTGCCCTAATCGACCTCGGTCTAAGTTAAAATACTTATATCAAATATACTTTATAAAAAGATATATGTCAATTATTCAGGGAAGGCAGAGGATGCTAGAGAATTTGATATTTCGGCCGAATATCGGAAGACAAAACGAAAAATAGGGAGTTGATTATGACTTCATAGTATCTTTTATGCTAATAATTATGACATGCATATATTTTATATATTAATAATTATGACGTGTATATCTTTTATACTAATAATTATGACGTGCATATATTTTCTATATCAATAATTATGACGTGTACATATTTTCTATATTAATAATTATGACAGATGCATTGAGGCCATGATGTAGTATTTTTAATGTTGCTATTGCAAACCTTGCGGTTTACCCTACGTTAGATATATTACATTTTCAGGAATGCGTCTCGTAAATGAATCAGGAAATGAACATTTTGTTTCGTATCCACAAGAAAGCACTTCTAGCCAACATGATCTAACATGTGGATCTCCCATCATATAAAAGGCCTGGATAAAATTTCTCCTTCTTCAGTCCTTCAGCTTCCTTTCAATAAACGTATATGTACATACCTGGGATCTTTCCTAGAGAGTGACCCCCAAGGTAGGTATCATCAACCTTTGCGGCGTGTTTAGTGCAAGGCCTTTGGCGATGAACGTAAAAACGTAAACAAAATACTATAAATATCATAAAGATAATGACCCCCCTAGGAATAATAGTCAAAGAAAACGACCCCCGAATAACCTTTGAGGTCACTATCTAGGAAAGATCCCGCACCTGTATTCATCAACAGAAGAGAGAGAGAGAGAGAGAGAGAGAGAGAGATTTATGGCGGAGAAACGGGAAAAAGAAATAGGTCTCCAACTCCATTACTTTTATCGGTAGTATCAACACTAGAAAGATTCTCAAGTGGGTACCGAGGTGTAGCTCTAATTTCCCACATCGGTGGTTCCTTGCGTAAGCATATTCCAGTATCGGGTGCCTGATAATCTTTCATTTTTATATAATCATTCATACTTTTAAGGTTACCGTACATCGACTTCATAGTTATCGTAGAATTTGGTATTAACATTTTTTTTTTATTGGTTACATGTTAATCGTTTGTTTCTATGGATCAAAGATGTGGACGGCCAAATAATAAGTATTTTACAAGCATGGAAACACTGTACAGATATTTATAAACAGAGAAGTTGAGAAAGGTTTCTGCATTGAAGGTTCATCCTTAATTCAGCATTCAAAGGGTCTGTCGGGTAAAAGATATATATATATAATATATATATATATATAATATATATATATATATATAATATATATATATATATATATATATATATATCTGATGTTATGTATATACCATACATACATCCATAAACAAACATGACCCTCTCCTTGGCATAGTGATAAGAACCTTGCCTCCCACACTGAGAAAACAAAGTTCAATCCCATTGGGAGGATACGTCCTCGAGTCGCTTCCTGGCAAAAGTCAAATTTTTCTGTTTGTTTTAGCAATCCCATCCTAAAAGAATTGCTAAGGAGCAGGAATGTTAAAGGCCGCTGAAGTTAACTCCCCCCAAGGGGAAAAGACATGGATAAATATATATATATATATATATATATATATATATATATATATATATATATATATATATATATATATATATATATATATATATATATATATATATATATATATAATATATATATATATATTTGTATGTTTTTCTGTTTCATGACTGTCCCATTTTCCTGTCTTTTAGTCTCTCTTTTAATCTACTTTTTCCTTTTGTATTTTCCCTTAACCCGTTTTTTTTTCGTCGTAGGTAAAGTAATCAACGTTGTTATCCTTTTTCTCATTCCTGCTGCGTTCATCTGCTATCTAATGTCTCTATTCTCTCTCTCCTCATTTTTTGTCTTCCTATTGCCCATTCCTCGTCATCTTGATCTTTTTCTTATTTTGTTATTCTTCCTTCCAATGTTATTCCGTTTCAGTATCATCTTGTGGCTCCCCTCACCTCTTCTTTTTCGTCTTCCTGTTTCGTATCTTTATTTCACTAATTAAAGCAATCAAATCCATTCTTCTTCTTCGTCTTCTTCTTCCTCTTCTTCTTCTTAAACGTGCCCAAAATAGAATTTTCTTCCGTATTCTTCTTCAGAAGTGTTTCAGGACGAGACGTGTCTTATTATTAATGTTATTTTCCCCCTTATTTTTTGTATCTTTATTAAGTGGCTCTCTTATTCTCATCCTTTTTTTTTTATTTCGTGTTCCTTTTTTTCTTAATTAAAGCTGACACAACCAGCTCCTTGTTTCTTCTTCATATAAAGGCGTCATGAGTTTCAAGGGGAAGCATTTATAATTATTACTAGTATTATTGTGTTAAAGAGTATGGCAGAATTAAGCGGGTTGATTTTATGTATTTTTTTGTACTTTCTTATCATGGGAAAAATTTAGAAAAATAGACAAAACAATACATAAACTCAACTCTCTTAATTCTGCCATTCTCTTTAACAGCATTCGTTTAAGAGGGTCTTTTACGAAATTATTATTATTATTATTATTATTATTTTATTATTATTATTAGTTATTATTATTATTATTATTATTATTATTATTATTATTTTATTATTTATTGCTGAGAAGAAGAAGAAACGTCTTCTTGTAAATTCCCCATTTCCTTCATCTGTTTTACGTTCTTATTATTTACTCTCGAAGGAACACCCCCACCTCACCCACACACGCTCGCATTCATAAACTTTGCCAGAGGAAGGTCCGAATGTACGAACACGACACCTCTCGGGAACGAAGCAAATACTTCAATATCTCGCTTCTGATTCCAGGTCGAATAAATGTTTTGATAAATAGGGAGTTAAAATGATTCTGGTCTTACCAAATGATTCATCAGACCGGTTTTGTTGTGATGAAGGGAAATAAATGTTTGTTGGTGCGTAATTTTGTAGTGTTAAAATGCTTACGCCTTTGTGGTGATAGAGGCAAGTCTAATATCTATATGTGATTTAATGTTGATTCTGAGAAGAGATACAAGACTAAAAATCGATGTTCGTAACAATGAAACTTCAAAATTTTATATGAATATTTTAATTTAAATGAAAACAGAAAAAAATTAAGTTCTAGTATGACAATGGTGATTACTAAAGTCGAATCTTGTTTTGACATTGTTGGTTACCGCGGACGAAATACTATGAAAAATCCAAGCACAACCTATACTTTATGTTGTAAGACTTGCCACAGAGTGACTGAATCTAAGTGATCAGTCGAAAACAAAGTATAAAGTCGGATCTTACGAGGGGCAGAGTCACTTTCCAATACATATACCAGCATTTCAGGTTGTTCTTAGAAAAATCTTATGTATTTGCGCAATATAATAAATACGTTGCTAAATCTACCACTAAATCATTTTTCCTCAATTTAAATTGATAAAAATGAATTAGAATATTCCACATATTTAAATGAACTAAAGCACCAAAAGCAGAAGTGCGTGAATGGAAATTCACAAAGGAGCAAATGTAAATAAAGATAACCTGAGCGCGAGTAACACATTCCAATCAAAACTGGCCTGAGGGCACCTTTAGAGGTGTAAGACGTCGGCAAGTAAACACAGCGAAAGGTAGGAAAACATTCACCTTGGAGTCTGTTGGCACCACCTCACCGAAGGCACTACATTTAGGTATTTCTAAAAGCGGATCACGGGTTTCTTTCTCTCACCTAAAGAGAGACTACAGATTGAGGGATAGAGTTGAGGGGGGAAAAGAGGGGAAGGAGAGCAAGTGATCTTGAAGCCGCGTCAATCTACAGGAAGTGGTGTTTGCTCTTCAAGGTATTGACTGGGGGCGTCTGGAAAATAAGGAATACTTCACTAGGCCCCCTTGAGGCAACCCAAGCCCTGAACGGTAGCTTGCGTAATGAATGTATATATATATATATATATATATATATATATATATATATATATATATAATATATATATATATTGTGTATATATTATATTATATATATATATTATATATTATAATATATAATATATATATATATTATATATATAATGTATATGTCCCTGCCCTCTTCACTTGGCATAAGAGTTGGGACTGGAATTATACTTCGAATAAGGAAGTGGGATTACGACGGAGTTCGTATTTCTCAGAGCCCAACACTCCCGGGAGAAAAGCTCCTCGAAGAAAACCCCAACGGGGAGTGTTCACAGAAAATTTGTCAACCTGTCTCTTAGCAGGAGAGATAGGAAAGTTGCTGAGTGGGTCATTTTCCACAAAGAGGAAAGTTATTCTATGGAAGTGAATGAAAAGAAAAAATCTATTGAAAGAGTTTCTTAATCGGGAGGAAAAAGAGAAAGGGAGAGAGAAAAATTAGTATAAAAGATTCCATAACAGACAAAAAGGGATTAATGTAGCAATATAAAACTCGACAGTGTACCCCATTCACCCAAACAAAATATGAACCCAAAGCTTCGTCCAAATAAAGAAAAAAAAATGATAAAACATAAAAGAAATTCGCTGACGGTTGAAAAACCAGTCACAGGTGGAAAGTGTGAGTTTTAGAAAGGAACTTCTGAATGCTGATGGCGGAAGAGCCTGACGTGACAGGTACAACAACTGCTGGGCCGGATACAAATCAGAACATGGCGACGGAGTTGAAAATATAGGCGAGGAGGAAAGGGGAAAGTTGCCAGATGAAATCTAAATAGTGAAAAGGATCATAAATGGGGTTGCTTGTAAAGTCCTAAGTTGCGTATTGAGTGCACGTTAGAGAGTACAATTCGTATGATAGAAAAGTATATATGTATATATATATATATATATATATATATATATATATATATATATATATATAATTATTATATATGTATAAATGTCTTAAGAAGAAACCAGTCGAAAAACCTTTAAATTTTTCTTTGAGGTACTATGCATGTATGTACGTATATATATACTAATATACATATATGTTTGTGTGTGTATGTATATATACATACATATGTGTATACGTATGTATGTACGTGTGATATTTGTGTCTGTGTACACACACACACACACACACACACACACACATATATATATATATATATAGTATATATATATAATATATATATATATATATATATATATATATATATATATATATATAATTCGAGCTACAAATGTCCTTTAATATCTAATTCGCTCTACCTCGGAATTGATATATTTTCATATATGTACCGAAGGGGAATATTTAGTTGATAATAATTTCGTCCCTTCATGGGATCGAACCACCGTCCAGGGAACGAAATCGGGAACGGCCAGTGACGTTATCCAGTCGGCCAACAGAGAGGCTAATAAGTTTATATCGATTCTGGCCTTACAAATTCACCGTCGACCTCGGTGTTTTCGTAATCAGAATCGATATAAACTTATTAGCCTCTATGTTGGCCGACTGGATAACGTCACTGGCCGTTCCTGATTTCGTTCCTTGGACGTTGGTTCGATCCATGAGGGGACGAATTATTATCAACTAAAAATTCCCCTTCGGTACATATATGATATAAATTCCTAGGTAGAGCGAATTAGATATTCAAGGACATTTGTAGCTCGAATGATCTATATGAATCACAGTGATGTGATAATTATCATATATATATATCTATATATATATATATATATATATATATATATATATCTATATATATATATTATATATATATCTGATATGTATATTTATTTTATATATATATATATATATATATATAATATATATTATATATATATATATATATATATCCAACACTGAATGACTTGATGGTATCTGAAATTCCGCCACTCAAGTTTGCCTTGTGCTTTACCTTCCACTAATCACCACTCATCTCTGTCCTCCTTTCTCATACTTCATATCCGTAGGTCATTTCCTCCAACTCTTGTTGGTGCCCAGCAAAGCCGAGCTGACAATGTCACATATTATTCTACCAATGGTTTGCAGGAAGGACATGACCATACTATCTCCATCTCCGTTTCATCATCTCATCTGCATATGGAACTTCCGTGGTTTGCATCTTGGCATCATTTCTGACTCTATCCAGTCATCTGACTCCTAAGATTCAGCTTCAAGTTTTATCTTCGAATCTACAAAATCTTTTAGATATAGTTTTATAATTGTACCACGATGCGTGTCCGGTTAACAATATAAAGTATACTGGTATAGTGTATATGTATGTATGTATGTATGTATGTATGTATATGAGTTTTTGCGTGTGTAAGTGTGTGGACGAGTACGTGTGTGTGAGTATATGTATGTATATGAAATATAGTTAACCTCAGACAAAAGAAAATGGTGGTCCATTGCAACATGAACAGCAAAGAAATTCACCGACAAAAAATACTATAACGACCACCACACCCACGTAAATTAAAGCCTGGATGTTGAAGAGTTATTTGGAGTGGCGACAGTTTTTATTTGATATTGTATATTGACACACCTTAAGCTGGGCTTATCAACTTCATCGCCAACCATTGTCACTTGCCCTATTTCCAGCAATGTTGCAAGTGTGCTGTTTGTTTATTTATGTCAGGTGAATTAACCCTAATTTCAACATCCTGCCCTCCCCTTCCCCCTCTCCTCCCTCACTTTTCATTCGTGGGGTTTGGGACCTGTACGATGAAGGGAACTTTTCTACCGTTGCAGAACACGTACAAAGAAGGGATATTATTAAGGCCTTCTGTAATTGCCCCCGTAATTACTCATTATTTTTTCGGTATTCGATGAAGAGTTCTCTTTCAAAGAAACCTCGTAAGGGGGTAAGTGCCATCAGTGCACCGCACATTACGTTGCTTTTCTTGTACCTCCTTTCATATTCTCTTTCTTCCATCTTACTTTCCACCCTCTCCTAACAACTGCTTCTTAGTGCAACTGCTTTGAGGTTTTCCTCCTGTTACACCTTTCAAATCTTCTTCCTGTCAATTTCCGCTCCAGCGCTGCATGCCTTCATAGGTCCCAGTGCTTGGCCTTTGGCCTAAATTCTATATTCAGTTAAATTCTTTCAACTGAATATCAGTCGTCAGCAGGAAACTGCATTCATCAAAATTAAAAACAGCTAATGTCATTATTTTACTGATGTAACGACAGCTGCATTCAAGGTCATGAACTTAAATAAGTAAGTAAATAGATAAATAAATAATAATATAATAATAATAATAATAATAATAATAATAATAATAATAATAATAATAATAATAATAATAATAATAATAATAACAATGTCTCATTAATTTGAGTGAGATGTAGAATGTAATTTCCCCCAGCTGTTGTCGTTTCCGATTACGAACGGCAAAACCACAAAGTAGAAGTAAAGAATAAATTTGAAACGTTCCATTTAATCATTTTATATTCCATTCCACTCCACCACGTTAAGTCCTCCCGATTCAAGTCCATCATATTGAAAGCAAATAGAAATGAGAAACGAAAGTTAATATCCTGTGCAAGTCGAGTAAGAAAAAAATAAACAAAAGAAATATTGAAGCAAAAGTACGAACATTTAGAAGTCCACAGTAACAGTGAGTCAAAATAAAAAATAAGAGGAAAACTAAAGAAGCATAGTAAGAATAAAGATGATGTTAATGAAAGAGAAGTGAAGTAGAAAAAAATACAATGTCAGTAAAAATAAAGCGAAGAATAATCCTTATCAAAGAAAAGAATAGGGAAAAGCAGAGTCGAGTGCCCTCAGCAACAGCTCCGAGACCTGGCACCAAGGCCTTGGTAGAAGTTGGTGGAACTTTTCGAGTATATCTGAAATTCCCTTCGCCAATCCTTCCGCCAGGTCTTGGCTGACCTGGAGCAAGTTATGCTTTGCTCTGAAACTTTCTTATTTTCTTCTTTTAAAATTCCAGACGGAAGATTCTTTCATTTTTCTCTTTGTCTTATCTCCTTTACAAATCAAATCAAAAACAAAAGTCCTTTCTGCATAAACTAAGTCTATTGTAATAATGCTGGACTGATAAATTTATTCTCTCTCTCTCTCTCTCTCTCTCTCTCTCTCTCTCTCTCTCTCTCTCTCTCTCTCTCTCTCTCTCTATATATATATATATATATATATATATATATATATATATATATATATATATATATATATATATATATATAGAATAGAAGAATTTTGTGAACAAATTTCCCATCTGAAATATAAATATATATACATATATATATATATATATATATATATATATATATATATATATAATATATATATATATATATATATATATATATATATATATGTTTTATATATATATATATATATATATATATATATATATATATCTATATTTGTTCACAAATTCTATTTAACTTAAAGAAATCGTTTTTTCCTTTGAATCACAGCACTCGTTATGACTTGCTTATTAATCATGACTTAATGTAGGCTGTGAATAACTCTTTCATTTCATGCAAGTAATCTTTCCTCATATTATTGCATGTATCGTATTTGAATTTTCAGTTGCAGGTTGCATGGTAACATGAAAGAAAGAGAGAAATTTTCATCGTATGCCTTATTTTATTTTCAAACTTGATAATTCCTCTTTCATAGTAGAGGTAAACACCCTGCTTACAAGATTCTTGATGAAAATATCAATATATCCAAAAAATATTTACTTTTATAGTGCAGAATAAATTTTTTAATACTAAGATTTTTTTTTAATTCGTCATGAACGCAGGGTATTTTTTACCATTTTTTTCAGTTACTACTACTACTAATACTACTACTACTGTTAGTAGTAGCATTGCTGGCCTTACTAAAATGTCACTGTGGTGTCCTTTTTCTTATGAACGAAACCCATCCGTCAAGTCCTTCTATAAATTACAACTTTTCCAGTTTTCTCGCCCATTCATTATCTAAGGCCTCCCCCCTCCCTTCAGTCCCCTCTCCTTCCTAAAGGAGAACCCTTCCTCCAGCTAGATCCGCCCCTCCCTCCCCCCTTCTCCTTCGACTCTATCAGGCGGTAATTATTCCTTAATGGGGTAAATTCTTTCGAATAAGTGCTCGTCTTCCATTCCAGAAGGTTTTACCGGGGGGTAATTTTCCTAGTGAGCATTTCCGACTTCTGTTTTTCCTTGTTTCAATTTCTTCTCACGTTATTCATTGTTCTTTTTATTGGTTTTCACATCTTTCATCTCTTTATCCGCGTCCTTTTCTGTTTTTTTTTTCAGTCTTCTACTTCTTAATATCACTCAGTTTATTTTTACCTTCTTACACCATTTTGATTTTTCCTCCTTCCTCTTGATTTCCTCTCCTTTTATATCTTTTCTTCTTTTTTATCTTCTTATTTCTAATTGCGATGTTCTTCCCCTTTATCATCACCCTTCGTTATGTCCTCCTTTTCTCTTCGTCGCTTCCTGCCTTTACTACTACTATTCTTTTCCACCTTTCTTCTTTACTCCTCTCATTGTCCTCTACCTTTTCATCATGTTATCTTACATTTAATCTTCTCTCCCTCGTTTATTCATCCCTCTCCCCTTTTCATGATGTTATCTTACATTTAATCTTCTCTCCCTCGTTTATTCATCCCTCTCCCTCTGCTTTTCTTAATTTTCTTCTTCCCCTTTCCTTTTCACCTATCTCCTCAGTCTTTTTCCCCCTGTTGCCTTCTCGATTTGAACCTTCTTCATTCTTTCGTCTTTATTCTTCTCTTTTTCAAATCTTCCCGTTTCCCGTCTCTTCTTCCTGTCCTGTAACTTCATCCCTTCTCATTTACTTGATTATAATCTCTCTCTCTCTCTCTCTCTCTCTCTCTCTCTCTCTCTCTCTCTCTCTCTTCTCGTTTCCTGAATCAATTCTCTTCCCCATTTTGCTCTTCTTCCTCTTCCGCCTCTCCTCTCTATGTGCTTTTCCTTCCCCTCCTCGTGCATTCCCGATTTCAATTTTCTTCATCCCCTGTTATGATTTTCCTCCTCCGTTTCTTCCCCTATCTCCCTCCCACTCTTCGTTCCCTTCCTATTCTGTCAGAAATTCGACAGCGCATTTATGCAGTCACCTCCAAAACGATCATAATCCTTCGCTTTTCTTTGGTTCCCAAAACGCTTCTGTTCCTCAATTTCTCTTAATTGCTCAACTGTGTAATTTCCGGCGTGACTTCAGGAGCTCTGCTGTTCAACAAAAACCAGCTGAGTTGTTAGCTATTTACGAATAGACAGTAGCGAAACTAAATGCCTATAGTTAGGAAGCTGATTATTATTTAGTTAGTTGCTAGGTAGATTAGTTATCAATCTTTTCTTCACTGATGTAGTAAATAAGTTTATTACACATAATATATAGATCGTAAACGTTAAATGCATATGTATATATAATAGATATATATATATATATATATATATATATATATATATATATATGTGTGTGTGTGTGTGTGTGTGTGTCTAGACATTGGATAGAATGCAAAAAAATGAATGTGGCGCCTAATTATTCCACAATATAAAAGTAAATGAAATAGTGGCGACTGTACGAATAATGTATATGTTAGAATTTCGAATGCGTAAGAATGATAGCAGAGCGATTAAAAAAGGGAGAAGTGGGCTTAAATAGAGAAGAGGGTGATGTGGAATGAATATAATGGATGATAGAAGGACTATAGAAGAGGCGAATCACAGAATAGGTGAAGCAAGGAAAGTTGCAGGTGATGTGAAAAGTGAAGTATATATCTTAGTTTAGATATTGTGACGTGGCTAGGAACCAATTGGTTACCTAGTAACGGGACCTACAGCTTATTGTGGGATCCGAACCACGTTATATCGAGAAATTAATTTCTTATCAACAGAATAAATTCCTCTAATTGCACGTTGGCTGAGCGGAGAATCGTACTCACAAGCACGTAAACCACTCGTCCAACGGTGGTACTACTGGCGATGTGCACAAGATTGGGAAAGGTCAAGGTAGAATTCTTTGAAGGGATTGTTAAGCTTTCTCCATTGTGATATGAAATGAGAATGTTGGATGAGAGTGAAATAAAACTGGTGGAAACTTTTGAGGCGAGAGGTTTTAGCAGTATTTGCGGAGTGAGATGAATTGGAAAGTGAGAAGGGGAGAGACGAGGAAGAAATGGTAGGAAGGGTAATGTAGAGGAAAGGACGGATCAGAGTTTGAGATAGTTGGCCATGTGGAAAGAACGACGGACGAAAGTTTTGTTAACAGTGTGTAATATGGAATTTTTGAGAGAAAAGAGGTGAAACTGACCCAGAAATTGCTGCTTAGATAACGAGATGAAGGTGCTGGACAGGATGGTCTCCATATCAAAGAGGTGTTGTTTGAAGCTGTGCGATGTGGATAAGCATGTGAAATTTTTCGCCGATTGTGGTTCATCAAAGACAAGATTCAGAAGTAGAAGCTTCATTGTGTCAGTGACTGACATGTCTGCATGTGTGTGTGTTTGTGTATGTATATGAGTTTTGTCAATAATAAACAAGTAATTTTTTATACTCTTAAACAATAAGCCAAAAATACTTCTTAATATGGAAATCGTTATACCTTGAGGGTAACAGACATTCGAAGGGATGTACTATTTCACCAGACAGGATTCAACTGTGGCCTTATTTAGCAAATGCTATATATATATATATATATATATATATATATATATATATCATATAATATATCTATATATATATAATATATATATATATATATAAATACATGCATACATATGTGTGTATATATACGTGTCTATACATGCATTAAGCTACAAATGTCCTTTAATATCCAATTCGCTCTACCTCGGAATTAATATATTTTCATATCTGTTAACCGAAGGGAATTTTTTTTATCAACTAAAAAATTCCCCTTCTATTAACATATAAACATTTATTCGTTCCGAGATAGAGCGATTTGGATATATAAAGGACATTTGTAGCTTAATGCATGTATATGAATCACGGTTATGTGATAAGAATTCATATATATATATATATATATGGATATATATATAATATCTATATATATTAATCATATATATACCTAGATATATATATACATACATGGCATACATACATACATACATACATACATACATACATACATACATACATACATGTTTGTGTTTGTCTGTAAATGCGTGCATTTCCGAGCATTTGTAAGACTGTGATGTTTCTTGCTTCAAATTTCTAGACAAATTTATGCCGAGACCCTGAGGAGAACACGAGGTAAAACAACAAGCGTAGAGTCAGACGTGTCACTCACAGGGTGAATCTGAGGACATCCCTGGAAAATGTTGAAAACAGGAAGCTCCCCAAGATACACGAAGTCGAGAGATAACAAGTAAAAAGGTGACTCCTTTGACGTTTTAAAAGCTTCATAACGCGGCAGTTGCCAGCGAGAGAAAGCATACGCGGTTATTAATGTAGCAGAGCTGCACTTGTTAAGAAAAGTGGATGCCGTCATACTAGAAAAAATATATGTAGTTGTCATCGAGGGAAATAGTTGTAGTTGTCAGCTAGAAGTAAGAATAAAATGAAGTTGCCAGGAAGGTGTTACTGTAGGTTAAGTAAATGCATTGGCTAAATGGGGGCAATAGAAGAAGATAAATGTAGTTGTCAATTGAGCAAAAAAGCTGCAGTTCTCATTCAGGAAAACAGATCCTATTGTCAACTAAGTACAATAGTTGTTATTAGTTATTTTGCCAACTAGGACAAAACAAGTATATAATTATGACTGTTTCTCTGATAGACTTAATTAGATCTAAAAATTCAGATATATAGAAAGCAAGGAATCCACTTTCTCGTATAAAATGTAAACTAAAGGGAGCTCTGACATGAACACCTGACAGAAGGAATCAGAGTTGAAAGTCAACTCAAGAACGGTAAGAATGGTAGCAAGGAGATGGCAGACAAACATAAAGGTCGGGAGAATAATTTTACATCCTTTATTCGAGTAAGGCGAGTTTTGCCAGAAGTCTGTTGCAGACGACCGTTTGAACAACATAATTCGTTAAGAGAGAGAGAGAGAGAGAGAGAGAGAGAGAGAGACTGGCAGGCAGTCTGGAAGATAGGTAGAGAAGAGAGAGAGAGAGTGAGCGAAGGAAGAATAAAATGGGTCGCCTTGCAAATCGATAAGTAATTGCGGGTGGAGAGGTAGTAGCAAAACCGGGTCAAGAACTCCACGTGTAGAAATAATCAAAGGAGAAAATTCAAGACACTTGTTTTTCCCCTTGAGTTTTGCCTTTGAAGGTTGCTCTCTCTCTCTCTCTCTCTCTCTCTCTCTCTCTCTCTCTCTCTCTCTCTCTCTCATTTGTCCATCTATTTGTCAATACACACACACATACACACACACACACACACACATATATATGTATATCTATATATATTATATATATATATATATATATATATATATATATATATATATAGATATATATATGTGTGTGTGTGCGTTTGTATATATGTTAACCTATTTCCATTTCTTTCGTATACAGAATATCAGGATAAAGAAACCTCACGAATATACTAATTTATATGTATAACATAGAAGTAAGGGTACTATTTCCGCAGGTCGCGCCAGCTTAAAAGCAAATCAAGTAATTGCAGCAGGGATTAGACTGCATCCTAACCTAACCTTGACACGGGCTTTCACCCTCTGGATAACCTCCCCCCCCAACCACACCCCGAGACATTGTGTATGATAGAACGGCGTGTGCACAACTATTCTGCAGTATTACCCGAATTCTTACACACACACACACACACACACACACACACAAGGTGATATAGCGAGAGAGGACTCCCATTTGCGCTAAGTGAGGTGAAGGTTTTATACTTATGGGTCAGAGGTCAAATAAGAAGTAAAACTTTGTTTAACTTGAGGAGTAGTAGGTAGAGACTTAACATTTATCATTCATGGGCCAACAACAAAAAGGATCTGCAGATGTTGGTCAGGATAATATTTAGAGGTCAAATGTCCGATATAGATTTAACCTCGGCCGTAACTTATGATCTAAACAAGACAGACTTCATATTTGCGATGAATGATCCATTAATGGCTCTAATAAGATCAGAATAATACCTAGAGGGCAAAGGTCAGAATTTGAACTTTAGACGTAGCAGCTCATGGCCACTTTTAGCTCCTTATCATCGTGAGCAACTCCAGGGATGTGTGTGTGTGTGTGTATACGTGTATATATATAGAGACAGATGCTTCCTAGCCCTCAAATCAGTCCCCTTGTGTTCGTGAAAGAGATCCATACATCTCGCATCAAGTGCTTGAACTCTAACCGACTCTGACCTTCAAAGCGACGGAAACGCTCAATCGTTTTCCGCCTTTCGCGACGTGAAACAGTTCGTCAAAGAGTCCCAACCCAGATATCAAACACAACTAAAAGTTCTGATTTTTTTTCTTTCAGCTTGGGTTTTTATTATGGACTCCATTCAACCAACATTTTGTATGACTGTTACATCTGCTAACAGGTTATGTTTTCAGTCCAGGTTTGTTCCTTCTTTTGTTTTGCTCTTGATTCGTGGTTGTTTTTTCTTGCCATTTTTTCATGTGTTCGGGTTGTAATTTCCGTCTCTTCATTTACCATTCCGCTAGGTTGCTTTGGCAATACTGTTAACTCCAAGAATCATGTTTTCATCTTTTTACCGCATTACGCCTGAAACAATAAAACGGCCAATAATTAGCTATTTTCAGCAAAAGAGTGGTCCCTTTTCGAAAGGTAATCTACGGATTCTCACGACGTCTTCTGGAGATGTCGGCTAAAACCCAAAACTCAGCCCTTCATAGAATCTTTGTAATTGGGATTCAGAGTCAACTCAAGATTTATTAAAGTCTCTTCTGGAATTTTTCGTGCGTCTGGTTTTTGTGTTGGGAGGGGATGTTGTTCAGTCAACCTTCACGCAAAACTTTTATCTGAAAACGTTTATCCCCTTTAGTATCTCTCTCTCTCTCTCTCTCTCTCTCTCTCTCTCTCTCTCTCTCTCTCTCTCTCTCTCTCTCTCGAACAGTATTAGATTACACTTTAGTTATTATTTAAACGTAACTTGAGAATTTTATTTTCTGTCGCCTTAAGAATTTAATTTTCGGACTTCTGGAATATACGGATTATTATCATTCCCTCCCAAGTAATCTATCACCTCGTCTCCTAATGAAAAAGCTTAGCCCTCCATTCTTTTTTATAAGACCATTTGAGGGACAGATAACGTCACTCAGAGAACAGATTAGAAAATGCGGGATTGAAGCGTCAGGGATAATCTGTGAGTCCAAAATTGAAAGACGTTCATCCATATGACCCAAGATGAGCATCGGGCCCCAGTATCAAGTTTATAAGGCCTCATGTAGTTGATCTAATGACGATTCAGTTTGTATACTCTAGTGTGTTGATCTTACTAATTATTAATACAATTTTGGTTTGGGTTGGATTCCAGTAGCAATTTGATGCATATTCAGTTTGTTAAAATTCTTTCATCACATTAAGCGTGAAGTCTTGCCAATTGTAGCGTTTCAAATAAAGTATTTTAACATTTTATTTTCGTCTTCTGCAATCATGAATATGCATTTAATTTTCCCTCAACGCCTGTTATGACCTATCTACGCAATTTTCGTACCATTTGAATGCCTGTTAATGTTGAATAATAAAAGTAATGTCAGTGCAGTTTTGTTTTTCAATTCCATTTCATTTATTCCCCTTCCAAGAGAGCATCAACTCTAATTTCCATTCGGTGACCAACGATAACATCTATTTCACTCCAGACATCAATTGACCTTTGACACTTCCCTCGCTTGTTATGACTCTTACTATTTCCATCTTCGTGAAAACAAGATTGCTTCTGCAAAACGAATGATTATTCCCTATAAACACTATTGCCTATGAACTATAATGACAAGCTTTATACCCCTAAATGCACACACACATACACACAAAAACACTTCGTGTACTTACATATAAGATAGATATATAGATTCATTTCATATTTCAATTTATAAACTGCAGGCTTCCCTTTCCGTCGGCGGCCCTTTACGTTGAAGCAAGCTGACAGCGAAATCCTGCCATGAAAGGGAAGAGCAGGACTCGCGCGTTATTGCGATCTCGAAAAAAGCTCCGAGTTTATGAATCCATAAAGTCGAGTTATGCACAAGATATTACATTTGAATTCGAATCTTTTTGGTCTCGTTGAAACTTCAGGGCTCGGGAAGCATTTGGCGAGTAATCCGTGCTTGTGATTATAGTGTAAGGAATCTCTCTCTCTCTCTCTCTCTCTCTCTATCTCTCTCTCATCCCCCCCACCTCGTCTTCTCTCTCTCTCGTCTCTCTCTCTCTCATATATATATACTATATTATATATATATATATTACACATATATATATGTGTGTGCACGCGCGCGTGTTATATCTATTAATATATATATATCTATATATATAATAGATATATTCTATAAGTATATATATAATTATATTATTATATATATATATAAAATATACACGCGTTTGTAGTTTTATGCATTGGTATTCGCTTCCATGAATAAGATTACATGGGTGAAGCGAATTCAGCGAACTATACATTTCTCATTTGGTAATCTGATTAACACTCGTTAGCTGGCGTAAACACACACACACACATTTATTTTTACCAGAGAATTATGTTTCCCGTAGTTTGTTGGCTTCGAGTTCTTTTAGGAAACCCCTTTTTCTTATGTATATTGCTAATCAACAGGAAAAATAATTAAAAACATGAAAATAGGCATTTTAGGGAACCTCTTCCCTATGTGTTTTGCTAATCAACAGGAAAAATAATTAAAAACATGAAAATAGGCCAGCAAAACCTTATTTCAATATTGATACATTCTAGTCTAACCTTCCATGACCTAACCTAACGTAGGGCACTGGGTTCTAGCCTAGGACCCCCGCCCCCTCATACTCCTCCTCCCTCCCGGCCTGACCTGACCTGACCATGAGCACCGTGTATAATAGAAATTCAAAAGGCATTCTAGTTAGGCTAATTCAAATATTTGCAAGTATCTCGCCTACTCGTAATATACACATAAAATAATATGGTAAACCCCCTTTTTTAAAATGTTCTTCGATACTTATCCCATTAGTAGACAAAAAATAATTAGTTACGCGTTCTGAAGAAGTTGAACCTTTAAATCTACGAGGAGATATCCAACCAGCTATCCGGGGATAAAGTCACAGCATCATGATGTGTCGTACAGTAACTGAGGGATTAGGGGCGAGGGTTGTGTCCCCTTTCAATACAAATGTGTGTGCGCCCTCGATTTTTATTCCAAAGGCGTAAATCACAATAAAGTACAGTTACATTCTGGAAAAAAAAGCTACAGCGTGCACGTTTCCCTGTCATTTAAGGTCCGAAAATGAGACCATTTTCGTTTTGTACATGTCAAATGGAAGTTATTTGTACTGATACCTTATTTCTGGGTGGTATCAGTGCAAATAACTTTTATTTAACACATAACATACGACAATGGAAATACGCTCATTTTCGGACCTTCAATGACAGCGAAGTGTGCACACTGTAGCACCTATTTAGAATGTAACTGAACCCGTTTGCGATTTACGCCTCTAAGATAAAAGTCCAGATCGCAGACACTTTCGTGTTGACAAGGGACATGACCCTCGCCTTTAATCCCTCAATTACTGTTCAACAAATCCGGATGCGGCGAATTTATCCTTGAATGCGGGTCTGCATTGCTCTTCCTAGTTGTTAAGCTTAAATTCAGAACACGCAACGTTAAAAAAAAGCTTTTTATTGTATAATTTTCGTTGTAAAATTGGAATAACCAGAACACTAGCGAATTTATGAATCAAAATAATTGTAATGTCTTCTTGCATATCTACAATTGACATCCATGCTTGGAAAATAAGGTGGGACTCAGTATTTTCTTGTGTCGATGACCATTTTCTAGAATATCGTAATTAATAGCAGATTGTAATTGGAATCGATTACCGGTAAATGAAACGTGGGTTGCAGTGGCCGTAGAGTTAATAGCTTGGGGCTGTCGAGCAGTTGTCGTTCCTTTATGTGTTTATCGATATTCCAAAGAGGCTACAGCAACGTTATGCAATTTTATCAAAATAACATCTCTAAGTACATGCGGGCGCGCACGCACACACACACACACACACACACACACACACACACACACACACGCACACACATATATATATATATATATATATATATATATATATATATATATATATATATATATATATATATATATATATATATATATATATATATATCTGTAGTTCCTCCCAACCATACTGTCCAATCCTCGCCACGATGACAAGATACCTTGTCCATCCTATTTCAATTTACGGATCAAAAATGAGCTCAGAATTTCGATCTATTATCTCTAGATGTGGAATTTTTTTCTGTCTTCTTGGAATATTGTATAGTTCCTATATGTTTAGCCCATATGAATAAGCACGTATACCTGTAGGTGTACCTGTATGTCGTGTAATTATAGTTCTATACTAATTATTAGAGAAACAGGCCTATAATAAAAAGAGCAATTATTGGGAAAAATATGTCATGCGAGTTCTTTACCATATCATACTGTAATAGCTCTCGTAAAAAGCTTGTCAGTATGCTAATGTACTATATATGATGGGTAATCCTATGATAAAGAAGATAGATATCATAGCTTGCATTATTCGCCTTTTCGTTCCGTATTATTATATGAGCCGGCCTGTGATAAAGACGATACTTATACTGTTACAAAATATCATTATAGGTTCACACTGTATATTATAGGACTAGAGCTCTGATAAAAGGGCATTTTGGCTTATACATGAGGGGTACATTTCCCCCCCTTAGCCCGCGTTCTCGTTATTTCGTTATACAGCAGTTTTTATTTGTGGTAATCATCTCATAAGTTCAGGAAGCACATTATCTGGCGTTTAAGCGCCCATAAGACTATCCTGTTATTTCTTATTACATTTAATCATATTTTTAGTTACTTTGGTACATGACAGCGTTCGTCTGTGGGAATATACTCATTATAAAGAATTTTTATTCTATAAAATCGCACAATGCTTTCGTAGCAGTCTTCTTGACATGTCGATGAACGTAGAACAACTGTTGCATTTTCCGCAGCCTTATCATGATAACTCTATGAAAATTCCGTTGTTTCGCCTTCAGTTATTTCAAATTGATTTACTTATTTATTTGACTAACATCAAACGTTTCACTCTCTCTTCTCCAGTATGCTTTTTGGGCCTACAAATATCTCGGTCTGTGTTTTGAAGTCGTAAAGATTAAGCAGAAAAAAAATTCATGTGCCATATGCGATGATAATACAGAGCGAATCTGTGAGCCTGTGCAAGAATACTGAATGAATATGAAGCAATTTCGTGTGGTAATTTCCATTCGTACGAGCTCTTTCTTTCTCATAAAGCTGTAACCGTTTTTTTGTTAAGCACATAACCCACACTCCAAGACAATGCAGTTGCAAGATGTTTCCAGGCAAGCGTTTATCTGATCTTGCTGTTCACATCTGCCCCGGAAGCACTCGCCATCTATGCCAAATTTGGTACGTGTTGCATTCGTCTTGAGGTATATTATTAAAGGCAACGATACTTACTCTAGATATAGAGTATTTAAGAAAGAAATTCGATACGCTCAAGTTTAGAAAAAGAAATATATTGGGAATTTGGCAAATTTGACAAATATCTTCACATATCAAATTCGATTTGATATTTATTTAAATTGAAAAAAATGTAATCTCATTCTTAATTGATGCTCATTAGTTTGTTATTGCCGGCTGTTACGGAACTGTCAGTCGATACTACATTTATTAATCAGTGAGTGTGATTTATTATATAAGTTTGTGTATGGACATATGTGTTTTAAGCCTCTGGGAGAACATGTGCTTGTATATAGATAAAAAAAAATTCTCGTGTATCGTTATGTTATTGTGCTTGCATATACGACAGCATATATAACCACTTGTAGGTACACATTCATGTTCATATACATTCACACATAAATTAGTTTATATATATATATATATATATATATATATATATATATATATATATATATATATATATATATATAATATATAGTGTGGGTGTGTGTGTGTGTGCGCGTGTATGTGTGTATGTTCGTGTACATGCCAGCATGGGGATACAACCGTAATGATGTCTTCCAAAAAGCTCTCTAAACATAGCTCATAAACTAAAAGAAAGCTAATAAACGTCCAGACTGACTCTAATAAAGGTGAGATGTCGTATGGCCAGCCCTGTCTAATTAGATCCTCTCGTGCTACAAGGCACGATAAGAAACCCTCACTGATAAGATAGCGTGGAACGATGCCTGGACTCATGATTGCAACACGTTCCCCCTGGATAAAGTTTTGCTGTTAATTTTGTTCTGACGGACAGTTTGAAAATAATTCTTCTTTATGGTCAGGAAACTTTAACAAGCAAAAATCCCAAGTTTTTCTTGATCATTAAAAGAAAGTGGTAAAAATGGACTTCGAAATTGTCGGTTGGTAAATTGAAAGCAGCCTGCATTTAACTTGTCTACGGAAAAAAAAAAGACAAAATATGCAAATGTCAATAGAAAAATTGATCTCCTTGACTGCAGTCCTGCCTCTCGCATAGCTGGAACTACAGAAGAAATAACCAAGTACTGTAGGAAGATTCTGGGGCACCTTTTTTATTCTAAAGAACTTTCAGTGTCAAGAGATGAGCACTTTTCCATGAAAAGAGTCACTGAACTTTGTGAAATTATAGTTTTGGTATCCCCTGTACAAACGCATTAATTTATCACCTTTAGACTTAATGCTATATCCATTACCTGTTTACTTATTCTGCAACATATTCACTTTAAAGGAGTGGTCTGATGCAACTATTTCATGACAGCAATCTGCAATATCGTACAATCACTCGAAATATGGATGCGTCTGCACGAGAAGAGCGTTGTCACTTTTATTTCGAAAATTGCATTATTATAATCTTAGATGATCAAAATGAGAGGGAACGAATCGTTTGTGAGATCGCAAAAGTAAAAGTCTTAGTTGTACCAAAGGGGACAATGATTGCGGAGTTGCTGCGTCTTCGGCATCGCGTTTCTTTGAAATAACTCAGTAGAAAAAGTAAGATAAAAAGCAAGTAAAGATACAGTGCCCAGTTCTCCAGTCGGCTTTCAAATGGCAGCCCTCCATGTGATTTCAAGTTATCTGTAGCGAAAGGTCGCGTTTTGCTCAACGCCAGATCTGTTGCCTCCAAGCATAGGTTGCTTGGAATCCGTGGCCTTGCGTGAACGTCGGATCTGTGACCTTCATGAGATATGCATGTAAACTTCCTCGCTCGCAAACACACGAGATGGTGTGTGCTTGCGTTTGTGCCTTCAGATCGCTTCGCGAATTTAGCGCTGATTTAATGAGATCTGTTTTACTCCTTTCTCTTCCATATGGAGATTCTGTTCTTGCTCCTTGTGATGATGTTCGAGTTAAGAATAACAGGAAATGGTCACCATTATAACGACATTTAAAATGTTTGTTATTGAACAATTATTTCCGGTGAAGTCTCAGAAAATTATCGACAGTATTGACGGAAATTATATATGGTGGGCTGTGTTCCTTCATTCACGTCACGAGTTTCTTCTTGTAATCTTCTATACAATATCATATCTTCACTGAAATGACCAACATTTACAAATACTTTGTTATTGTTCGCAGATAATTATTTGAAACATAAGTATGATTGTATGGTGCGCGAGGTGACTTGAAGTATTTCTTCGTAAATACTTCCTTTCATTTCATGCGTTTCGACGAGTCATTTCCTTCAGCATTATTTAGAGACACATTAACAGGTATCATTTTAACCATACTGTCGTACAAATGTCACGTTAACCGACTGCCAAAGTAACATGCTTTCGTGAATTGGTAAACGCAAACACCAACAGGTAAATTTCATAGTTTATCGGTATCAACGCCGTGACGTAGATTACATTAGTTTGCGAAAACCCTCGTTATGGAATGTAATGATAAGTACAACATCTACACGACTTATGAAAAGGTGTTGGTTAGTCAGCCATATGGTACAACCATCGCCTACACCACTCTAGTCCTTCCTACGCTGCCCAGGCAAACCAAATGCGTACAAATCCTCGCTTTAAGGTTCATCTCATTCAAGACCTCCCTCGAGTCCCAAAAGTCCACTTACCTCGCCCTCGAGAAGGGCAGAAGTCCGAGATCCAGTTGCTGGGAGTTTGCGACGCTGACGAAGGTATTGACGTCAATACGGCCAGCGGATCACTGCGGGAGGGAGGAGAGAGAGGAGGGAGATCCGGCCGCTCGTATCTCCTCCACCCACTCTCTCCTGGAACCCCACCCCCCGACCTCCACTTCCTCCTCTCCCTCCTACTTCGGCTTCCCACTCCTGCCGGAGTGGATCCACAGCGCAGGTTTCCCTCACTCCTATGTTCTCCTCCTCCTCCTCCTCCTACTCCTCCGCCTCCTCCGCCTCCTCCTCCTCCGCCTACTCCTCCTCCACCTACTCCTCCTCCTCCAGTCCCTTCGTCCACCCCTCTGTCTACCTCGCTATAGCTTGTTCCTTTCCCTCTCTTCCCTCCATCTTACCCTCTATTTTTTTTTCCTCCTTGAGTTTTTTCGTTGTATAGGTTAAAAACTTACAAACGTATGGAATTTGTACATGTAGCATGTTTACACCAACAAACACGCACACATTATATAGAATACATATATGTGTGTGTGTGTGTGTGTACGTGCGTGTGCATAAGTAAATTTAACAATAAACCGTTTCCCCTTGCAGGAGTGGCTCCAGAGAAAGAAACGCAAGACATAGTCACTGCAGAATTGTAGATAAGTCATACCACAGAAGGCTCATCAACAGCCCGTCGACCCGCCCATACGCACAATATGCCATTCACCTGTACCTTGCACTCACTGTCGCACCTTCTGGATGTTAAGATCATTTCCTTTCTAGTATTTCATTCACTTTGCTGTCCAAAACTCTGTAGGTTTTTATTCTCCTTCCTCCTGACACTTTTGGAATATACTCTCTTCACTAACTTGTCTTCCATTCTTTCCGTTTGACCAAGCCATACAAAACATTTATGAATCCTTTCACTAAAACCAATTTTTTTACCATTACGATGTGCCGCCATATTTCTCTTCCTTTCAGTTCTCCTTACACATACTTATATATATTGTGCAAACATTTGAAATCCACAGCATCAACCTTTTTCGTGAGTTTTCAGCATCCACGCTTCATGCATGAAACATTTGGCCTCCACGGACACACAAGGTCTAATCCCATTCTTTATCACAAACCCTGCTACCGTCTTTGTTTCACCTCATATGTGACTTATGCCTCTACTCGTTATATCACCACCATGTGTATTAATTCTCGTATAACCTAAATCTTGCTTAGATTTACTCTCAGCTTTGTCATTGTCCAAACACTGAACTTTTTATAATAGTCTATGTAGTTTCTCTTCACTATCCTTAATCAGTGCAGCACCCTCTGCAAACATCGACAATTCCACACTTAATGCTTAACTCAGTTTCTTATCCCACGCTTTTGCACCTACATCTCCGGTCCTTTCCCTGACTTCTTACATTACTCCATGCATAAATATATTGAACAACCACAGAGACATATCATCCACTTGTCCTAGGCACATCTTTACACCAAACCAGTCACTCTTCCACCTACATATTTTAACACAAAAACTTTTAAATCACTTTCAGTAATATATTTTCTTTGCTTTAGTTAGATGGTCAGCCTTATTGACGAAAATCACATGTAAGTTTACAATAATATATGATTATAAAAGATGATAATATATATTTGCATAATTTCATAATGAACTAGGAGGTAAAAGTTCTTGGTTGAATATTATTCACCCATTATTAAAACTCATTGCATTCTTAACATCCTCCACATTGCCCCTCTGTCAATTCTAGCAGAACTTTTGCTAGTCCACGTATATTACACCTGTATGTTCCGTTTACTTTCAAACTTCTTGTATAACTGTTTCATAAAAGACGTGATCCACAAATCTTTTTTTAAAGCTACACTGCTCTTCCCCCATCATTCCTTCTATACCGTTACGCACTAGAACAATTATATATTCCTCTCCCACCGTATCAGAACATTTCACTTTTAGGCCCATCAACTCTTAGTATCTTCCCATATATTACCAATAATGTTTTCCGCAGTAGGAGGCGGCTCCACTGAAATGAGTCAGTGGTCGATAATGAACCTTCTGTTCAGATAACTTTCGAATTGCTCGCTGCATATATCCAAAAGCGAGGTCAACAGCAAAAGTTTAACATACCCCTTGTAGTCCGGCAGAAATTGGACAAAACTTCTTATTGTATGCAGAAGTTTTTTTTCGTTTCCTAATTGTTATCATTTGGGATGCAAGTCATCAATTTATACCATTGCCGGATGTGTTGTTCCCACCCTTGAGCATTCAGAGAATTCAAAATGGCTGCCAGCCATGTGTATTTAGCGAAAAATTCACTTAGAAAGATTATTTTGGAATCTAACCCTAGCTTTTCGGGCATGAGGAATCCTATGGAACCAAAGCAAATAGCATGGAATTACTTTTTATGTGCAATGTGCCATAAGGTTTAAATTCATGTATGCAGATTTTACATAATTCTGGCAAAAATATATATATGTAGCTTGATCTTCCTAGGAGATTGGTCTGTAAAATGGTTGAATTTTCAATGTTTGTTAACTCTAAATATAATTTGTCCAGTGATATAAAGCCCACTTTATTTCCAGATACTTGTCGAGCATAAAGACTAGTAATAATGGGAGAAGAAAGAGGCTCAATTTATTTTTGAGTTCCGCCATGCAGAACATTGTGAAAAAAAACTGCCATGAAAGCAAGCCCGGAAGTGATATCATATTGTCTACCATTTAAACAAGTCTGGTGTACGGAGACCATTTTATTCAGAACTGCAACATCTTTGACAAGAGGCCCCTAATCGTGTAGTATTTTATTACAAAAATTGTGTATCAAACATTCCAAAGTAGCCAAGTACATCAAATGACAATGACAGTACATCGATACTTACGAAACAGATACGCCTTTCATTTACTTCGGATTTTATCTTCAAGAAACACGGTCTTTATTGTGGTCAGATCGAAAAAAAAAGGACCCCAAAAATCCTTAGCGTTGAAGACCAGCTTACATGTTTCGTGCAGTTGAATATGAAAGGAAAGGGGAAATTCCATTGTCAGGTAATACTTAATTATGAAAAAATGTGATGAAAGAAAAGATAACTCAGCTGACAATATCCGAATTCGTGTAGGAGGTGCAGTAGGCGATCATCATGCAGCAGAAGCCTGATACCATGTAGACTGCAGGCAGAGATTTCAAACACCAAGCAGAGGTTTAGAGGGATGCAGTAATGCAAAAGCATCTGAATGCACGAACAAAAATGTCATTCAGGAGATGTCCCAGAATCGAAAGCAAATATGGACATCAATCTTACTGTATAACAAGTATTTGGAGTATGGTGGCAGCTCAAACTTTGCCGTTCTGAGTTGCTTAATCATATTTTTTGCAAATGTCAACGACCATGTAATCTTGTCAGCTAAAGGATTTTCAAAGATAGTGATTTTCCATGACAATGCAACGTCCACATTGAAGATGACCAAAAGTATAGATGAGGATGATGAACAATTAGACATGGCTCTTCAAGAAGTAGCTAAAGCTATTATCTGTCCCAGTTACAGGAGAAGGCTTATGCCTACAAGAAACAAATTTCAAAATCAGTTGCAAAAGAAGCTGTCTCAGACTCTCATTTAAAGCTTATCGCCAAAGTTTCACCAAAAGTGACTTCTGACTTCTGTTCTTATTGGGAATGTGATCACTTGTAATGAAAAAAATCCAACTCCACTGCAATTTCCTCTTGGTGTGCTCTTCAAAAATGACAGTAAAGTTTTAAATCATTCGTCAAATTAAGTTGCAACTGAGATGAAATGCGACGCTTTTTGGAAATCGGCTGCAATTGATTCTTTCACTGAAGTACAAAAGACTTATCCAACTAAGCATGTGGGGCCCCCCCCTCTCCAAATAGTAACTGATAACTTTGACCTGGATCTGCACACACCTAATGGAAAAGTTGTTTCTCATTCATTAGCCATAATATAAACTTATCCGATATCAAGTCATTCATTTGAAAGTGAGGTGGAGAATTCGAAAGAATCTACTGGAGCCACCTCCTGAATAACCTTTTTGAGGGCTTCATCACTTCCTTTGTTCGTGCATTTAGGTGCTTTCGCATTACCACATCTCTCCTCCAAACCACTGCTTGGTGTGTGACATCTCTGCCTGCAGTCTACATGGTATCTGGCTTCTACTGCATGGTGCTCGCCTACATGCTGCACCTTCTCAACAAATTCGGATGTTGTCAGCTGAATTATCTTTTCTTTCCATCACATTTTCTCATGATTAAGTCCTTGGCTAGCAATGGAACTTTACCTTTCCTTTCATATCAATTGCACCGAACATTGTAAGCTGGTCTCCAACGCTTAGGATTTTTGAAGCTAAAATCCGGAGTAAATGAACGGCATATCTGTTTGGTGGGTATAGATGTACCGTCACTGTTATCTGATGTGTTTGGCCTCTTTGGAATGTTTGATACAGTGACATAACGCGATACACAATTTTTTTTTTTTTTTATAAAATACACAAGATTAAGGTCTTCTTGTAAAAGATGTTGCAATTCTGAATGTAAAGGGTCTCCGTATACCAAACTTGCTTTAATGATAGACTAATTGTTATCACTTCCTGGCTTATTTTCATGGCAGTGTTTTTTTTTTTTTTTTACAATGTACTGCATAGCAGAACTCAAATATACACCGAGCTCGTTTCTTCTCCATTGTTAGTATTCTTTATGCTCGACAAGTATCTGGAAATAAACTGAGCTTTATATAATCTGACAAATTATATCTAGAGCTAAGAAACATTGAAAATTCAGCCATTTTACAGATCAGTTTGCTAGGAAGATGAAGCTACTTCCGGAAATTTGTAACATTTGCACATATAAATTTAAATCTTATGTCATTTTTGCAAATAAATGCTGGTTCTATGCTAGCTGTTTTGCTTTCATTGCATTCCTCATACCCGTAAACCTAGGTATAGACGCCAAAATAATCTTTCTCAGTGAATTTGTTGCAAAGTGCACATGGCCGGCAGCCATTACAACCGCCATTTTGAATTCTCGGAATGCTCGAGTGTGGGAACAACATATCCGGCAAAAATTGATTACATGCATTCCAAATAATAAGAATCAGGTTAAAAAAAAAAAAAAAAAAAACTCAACAAACATTAAGGGGTTATGTCAAAAATGGCCGTTTTCCTGCCGGACCATTGCGAATGCAGCCACGCCTCTGTCTTGTTTGTAGGCTCACACTTCTTTTCCAACACCTCTTTCACGCTGTCTCCAACCAGCCCTTTCTCGTCTCCGTGTTGTCTTTCCGCCCAGCTCTTTAGAATGACATAGTACTTTATTTACCACCCATTTGCTTTGCATTCTCTTTAAGTGCCCAGTACAGTCTCAGAACTCTCAGATCGATCTTTTTCACATGTTCTTACCTTTCTGCCAATTTTTGCCTTATCCCTACATTTCTTAACTTATCAACCCTTTGTATACCACATACTTTGCAGACAATTAATATATAGAGTGTCTAACTTGTTTCTCTAATATAAATTTAACATCCGCACTTAGCTCTCAGTAAGAGAGAATTGGCTCAGCAGACATCCAGAGATTCCGACTTTTGCTTTCAAGGCCTCCCTTATATCTTCCAACTTTTTTGCAGAGACCACGCTAACGTTTTTTCTCCGCATACATGCAATTCGCTTCTTTAATTCTTACACTAATCTACTCGTTTCATGGTCCACAATCTATACTAATATCAATTGCTCCATCTTCATGTGATTCCTCACCTGATAGGAACACTTAAAAACCTTTATATATATATATATATATATTATATTTATGCAGCTTTTCTTCACCATCACCGGTCATCTCGGCAATTCCATATTCCATAACCAATTTACGTTGCATTTTCGTAGTCTACGACATCTCAATTTCATCTAGTGCTCTTTTTCTCACCTTTCGCATCATTCCATCCATGAAGCTATGAAATGGCCATCGAAGCATAACAGACCCTTAACTCAGGCCAACTTTTACCCCAAACTAGTCACTCCCCCATCTACAAATTCTAACGCACGTCATTTTAGTCACGAAAACCTTTTTGATGCGTTCAACAAATTACCCTCTACACCGCACATCCTTAATCCTGTCAACATGGCATCGCTATCAGTTCTTTCAAATACTAACTCAAGTTTATGTGTGCCACTTAGTAGATCGTTTTTCTTTACTTTCTAAGTTCTCTCACAACTTTTTTTACGACAAAAACCAGACACTTTTTTCCTTGTCTAAACTCACGCTGTTCTTCTGTTAGTTATGTGACGTATATGGTGGAAATGAAAACAGAATACGTGTATGATATTACAGATAGTGGGAAAACAATGTGAAGATATTGTGAATTCAGTGTTGAAGGTAAATTGTCATGAATGATTAGAGTTTTTTTTTTAATAAAGTCGAAGTTCATTTTAGGTTATTTAAATAAGTGAATTATCAATTTTGAGTCTGAGTCCAATGTCTCCTGCATATGTTTAATGCTTTTAAGGACGCAGTGAAATGGAAAATTAGAGGAATGGAAGATGCAAGTGCAAGTAAGTGGAAAAATAAAACTTCTTGTGAGAACAGTTTAGAATGCTGATGTTTAATGATGATCTAGTGTTAACTGATGGTGGTTAAGACAAGTTGCCGAAGCTGGTGAAAGAACTTGAAAGCTTTTGCAAAGAGAAACAAGTTAAAAATGCGCCGATTGTTCTTCGGCGCAATCGAGTTTTATGCACAGCCTCAGCCCGATGGTGGCCTGTTGTTGTTACCTACAGCGGTGCCAGACGCACGATCATGACTGACTTTAACCTCAAATTAAATCAAAACTAATGAGGCTAGAGAGCTGCAATTCGGCATGTTTAATGATTGGAGAGTGGATGATCAGCATGCCAATTTGCAGCCCTCTCAGCAGTTTTTAAGATCTGAGGTTGGACAGAAAAATTGCGGCCGGACAGACAAAGCCGTCTCAATAGCTGTCTTTTACAGAAAACTAAAAGTTGGGAGAAGAAGAGTAAGGTTACATGAACCAAGAAGATGGAGCAATGAATACTGGTAGGGAAAGGTTTGATTTGCATAAGTATTTTATGAATTGTGAACGATGGTCAGATGAGAGTAGAGGTGAATCACAGAAAGTTTGCAGAAGAGTCCAAGACAAATGTTGGAATGTATCACGGAAATGTTGAGTCAATTCTCCTTTACAAAAGTAAACTATGTATAGTCATCGCGAATGTTAATGAGAGATAAAATGGGTTGAATTATTGGCGATAGAAACGTAAGGTACGGTGTGGGGAAAAAAATGAGCGTAGGTTAGAAATTAAAGTTTTTGAGGTAGCTATATCACGGGGAGAGAATGTAGGAGATGATGATGGAAAGGTGGTATTATTCAAGTTTTGTGAGCACATAGAACTAAACCTTGTAGCCACTGGCCAGACAGATTAAGGAAGGTGCTCACGTGGAAGAGACATAATATCTAAGAATCTTGATGGGAGATTTGGAGATTGTGCTACAGCACGAGTATAAGACTGGATCGTTGCTGATGTGCCTCTGTGGAATTCATGAAGTGTATTTGGCAGCGACTGTCTTGCTTTTATCTGGAGTCACCCCATAATAGGGAAACTGTTTATTCTAAGTTTTATATATATACAAATAATTAATTTTATCACATCACCGTTATTCATATACAAGCATTAAGTTACAAATGTCCTTTAATATCTAATTCGCTCTACGCCGGAATTAATATGTTTTCAAATATGTTAACCGAAAGGGGATTTTTTTTTCCTTTTTTTTAATAACTTCGCCGTCTCATGGGCTCGAACCACGGAACAAGAACTCATGACTGCAGTGACGCGCCTTAAACCACACAGCCATCGCTTGATGGCTGTGCGGTTCTACTAAAAAAATTCCCCTTCGGTTAACTATGGAAATATGTTAATCCGAGGTAGAACGAATTGGATATTTAAGGACATTTGTAAATTGATGCTATATATTATATATATATATATATATATATATATATATATATATATATTATATATATACATATATATATATATATATATATATATATATATATATATATATATATATATATATGTATATATATATATATATATATATATATATATATATATATATATATATATATATATATATATATTGTGTGTGTGTGTATGTATGGTATGTATTTCTTTTATCCTCAAAGAAGGTGACACATGAGGTTTCGCTCATCTAAATTTCAGCCAGTATTTTGTATGGAGTTGCTAGCTCCTCGCCTTGTTTCAATGACATTGCGCCCCCCCCCCCCCCCCCCCACCTCCTTGCAGTCAGCCGATTACAATGTACATAATTCGTCGTTTAGGTCAACACAGGCACTGTGGCTTGTAACGGAAGGTGATGAGACAACTATCTGTCTATCTATCTATCTATCTATCTATCCATATGTATGTGTGTGTGTCTGTGTATGTGCGTGGGGTGAGTTCATGAACTCAGTTCGCAAGTCTGTATCTGGAATATCCAAACAAGTAACTCTCAGAGAAGCTTTTTCGTGTTTCTGAGAACTGAAATTTTCCGTGACACCGTCCTTGCAAAGGCCAGGAAAGACAAGGGGGAGTGAGGCAGGGAAGTATAACGTGAGAAAGGGAGAGGCAGCCGGAAATTGAGTTGTTTGATGTATGCGTGTGACAAGAGGGCATTAAAAAGGGGGACCACTCAACGGTTAAATTACTAGCGAAGTGGCTTCAGCCTCCCCTGCAAGTTACTACACTTTGCGTAGCTTGGTCTGTCATTTTTTTGCTATTTTCTTAATTACTGTGAATATCAAATAACAGATATTGAGTACTTTCGTTATAGAATTTATTTCTCTCTCTCTCTCTCTCTCTCTCTGGTCTCTCTTTTCTCTCAGTGCGTCTCTCTCTCTCTCTCTCTCTCTCTCTCTCTCTCTCTCAATATTACCCATTCCAAACATCATAAAATATTCCCAATATTTTTAACAAGGAACATCTTTACAGATACCCACTTAGCGAGTAATATTTCTACATCGAATGATTCATCCTCACAAAATATTTTCCTTTCACCAAATGCCGTCTATCCATTCCTTGGCTGAATTTGACGCTATCTTATAAACTCGTCGTCGAATTTGTCCCAACTGATTTGTAACTAAGGAATGATATGTAAATTCCATCTGATATGTTACTATTGAAGGCTTGAATTGAAGATTCCTTTTATTAGCATGAAAACTTGGAAAAGATGGTTTCATATGTGCTGTACACGCTAAGAACGATTTTACTTTTCACCTAAATATGTTTTGTGGGTGTGAAAATTTAAGAAGGGATTTAAGATTGGATCTTGCCTCATTTAAACAATTTTTTTAATGGTTTTACGTATATGATATTTCTTAAAAGCACGATTGAGTTTTGTAGGAGTTTGAATGAAACGTTTTTTTTCCCAGTTATTTTATTTATGTACCATTTTGTAAAAGACTTCATTACATTTGGTCACGTAGCTTGCAAAACACACTGTTGCATCACGTGCATCCGAACTCTGCTCTCTTTGAAAGCTTTTATCAGTTGTTTTTCCGTAACATTTTGCAATTACGAAGCCCGCCTACACAGTCCCCGTTATTCCAATAATAAAGAGAATATGCTTCATCAGACCTTCCAATTAACATTTCAACTTTTAATTTTTCTTCTTCCTCTTTTTCTCCTTCGTCTTCTTCGTCTTCTTCTGCTTCTCTGCTTCTTCTTCTTCTTCGTCTTCTCCTTCTACTACTACTTCTTCATCTTCTTCTTCGTCTTATTATTATTATTATTATTATTATTATTATTATTATTATTATTATTATTATTATTATTATTATTATTATTATTATTATTATTCAAAATAAGTAAGGATTCATCGATATACGAACTTTCATGGAGCAGCAAGTCCTGGTGTTTATTATAAAGGAGAGAGAGAGAGAGAGAGAGAGAGAGAGTTGGAAATAAATAAACAACAAAAGTAAATAAGTCTTCACTGACATACTAAAGCCTCAATGTAAATCTGAGAAACTCGAATAATATCGCATAGCTTTTGAAAGTAAAATGTGAAACTCTTTTAGTCGACCGCCATGACATTTAATCCTTTTGCACCAAGTGCCACTCAACTTTCACACGTTCTTGAAAGGAATTTCTTCTACAGAGATCATTTGATTTTCTGTTTTGAGTATATTGGACACATTTAGAGATGCGTAGAAAAAATAAGAGGCATAGATCAGCCATTAAAATGAGTAGACTGCCGAACAACATGCAAATAACCACACGGAGAAAGTGATCAGGTATTTTATGTTTCGTGTTATCAAGTTTCATTTTCAAGAGGGAACTTCCGTTACATACCTAAGTACCTGTACCCAAGAACTAGTGCCCTCGTAGGGGGGGTTATTGCCATCAGTGCACCTCACGCTTTGCGCTGTAGGCATTACTCAAGGTTCTTTGCAGCGTCCCTTCGGGCCCTAGCTGTAACCTCTGTCATTCTCGGTGGCCGCGAGTTCGATTCTCGGGCATTCTACTGAGGGGTTAGAGATGTGTATTTCTGGTGATAGAAGTTCACTCTCGACGTGGTTCGGAAGTCAAGCCGTTGGTCCAGTTGCTGAATAACCACTGGTTCTATGCAACGTAAAAACACCATACAAACAAACAAAACCTATTCTCTTGCTTCCATCTTACTCTCCACCCTCTCCTAACACTTGTTTCGTTGCAACTGTGGGGTTTTCCTCCAGTTACACCTTTCAAACCTCCCTTACTCTCGGTTTTCTTTTCAGCGCCGAATGGCCTCATAGGTCCCTGCGCTTGGCCTTTGGCCTTAATCTTATATTCCTGTCCTTCCTCCAAGAACTAGCGCGTGCTTCTCGCCTTGCAGAGCATCAACATTCACGTTTTGACAATGTGTCAAGTTCTCACGCTACTCAGTACCAGATATCTGTCATTTCTTTCACTGTGACACTGTGACACTATAGTCTTATTATAGCCGATGCTTGTATGTTTAACAGAGACTTTAATACTCTTGTAAATCGTCGTGATTATTGTCTGTGTTTCTTTGACTCCTTGTTAATGTACACATATTTATTTAGGTCTTGATATGACTCCGTTTCTTTGACTTTATTTACACACATTGACGTAGGCTTTGTTATGGCTCAGTTGTTATGCATTTTTATTTTTGCTTTCTATTTCCTCTGTTTGGCACATGCGAACATTCTATCTGTGGATCCCTGTTCTGAAGTGAGGGGCCTTTTAGACTTGTTCAATATGATTGTTCGTTTATTTTGAATGATAACAGCGAAAGCGTGAGTAAGAGGCAGCGTCTACAAACTTATTAATTTATTCAAGTTCTTGCGAGCGGAAATCTTGTGCTTGACACGAGGCCAACCAAAACTATCTACGGGCTGCTCTATGAGCAAGAGCCCGTTCTGGCATAAGGTCAGCTTCATAAAAAACAACCAAAATGAGGTCACAACACAATCGCCTGTGTTTGTTGACGGATAGAAAGAACATGTAAATCAATAAACAAGACACGGCCGAAGCTATGGTACACATGGCTGAAATGCTGGCATTGTAATACATATGGTAATAATTGCATACATTTAACATAACAATAATATGAATGGAAATATATGTACAAAAGATGCGTGACGTATGCTATGTTTCTTGTATACGCGCGTTTGGCGCGCTGAGATGTTTGCTCTGAGATTAGCCAAGGTCCTTTAAATATTTAAAGGACCTTGAGATTAGCTGGCCAGCGAGATGGTGTGTGGGTCCGCATGAGACCCTACAAGCTAAAAACTGATTACCATAAATTCTTCAATCAGAAAAACTTTTTTTTATTGTGATCTGCACAGTGACCAAATACTGATATCTCATTTATTTTTACTTGGTAATGTACTTTTGACTTATTTCTACATGGCAAATATTGACAGTTTTAATATCTGAACATAACACAAAATTAAAGGATAGTACACCAACACATCGAAAGGCTGTATTGAGCTGGTTCGAGAGAACTGATATGAGTTTTTCTTTTTTCACAATGAGGCTCAAGCGCCACTGGAATGAATGGATGAAAAGCCGCACGTATTAGTATGTGGTTAAAGGCTTCGCAAAGCACATGTGTTTAAGCTGGAGACATGCGCTGGAAAAGAAGGAAACTGTAAACGTCTGGCCTGTCCTAAAGGAAACAGGTGTCTGTAACCTCTAACGGTGACCCCTCTTTCAGCAACGAATTTTCGACGGAAACTATATTTCTGGATTTGTAGTATGATACCCGTCTGCGATGAATGAATTTACGCGACTAAACAATGGACATTGATTAAGAGCCTGGAAATTAACTTTGCGAAGATACAATGAGGAAATGTTTTAAAAAAATGGCAAACGAAGTCATGGAGGAAGCGAAAAAAAGACTGAGAAGAGATAAGTGAAGTTCATGCAGATTGATACTGAGACGAGATAAGACGAAAGAGCCAGACGAAAACTTGATAACTGATAATTTCATGTACTTCTTCCTGTGACAGATAAACAGAAGAGTAAAATCAGCCCAACGAGAAATTATACTGGATAGATGGCGTGAATCAGGTGTTGAAAAGAGGAGCCTTAACCACGAAGTACGAAAGTTTGTGCAGGATGTAGGTGAAATGTGCAGTGCATGTATTGCCGTGCATGTGTATATATATATATATATATATATATATATATATATATATATATATATATATATATATATATATATATATATATAAATATATAACTTACCCCACCCCTTTTATTAAAACTACACAAATTGGAAACCCTTACCTGTTGTCAATGGTGCCCTCTGTCTACAACCATGTCGTTAGGCTATTAAGATCTCGTAAGTATAAAAATATACTATCTATTACCCAAAGCAGTTGAATATAGAATAGAACAAAACGATTAACAAGTCATAATGACAAAAACCCAAATCTGCCCATAAAGAAAAACATTCTACCCTCCTGACTAAGAATTCACTCCCAGACCCAAAATGTCAATAAGTTCATTATATTAGTCAGGTTAGAGAATCCCGTCTCTAGTACCGTGGAATATAACCCATCTGTGATAAAGATAACAATGGATAAAAGATACACTTCACACATCACTCTCTTTCCAAAGTAATTAAGTAAAGAGTGTATTTCACACTTCTCTCTCTTTTCAAAGGTAACGGTTTTCTAAGTCCTACAAAATATGTGTCATACCTTTACAATGAGGGTTTTCTCTCCCGACACCTGACGTGTACCAACTGACCTCTTTGTTCTCACCAAAAGGAATGTGACTCTCGCAAATGCCCTGGTCTATTAGACCTGTAACATCCGTACAAACGAATGTACATGCTTGACGACAAGACGAGCGATCTCTCGGTTAGAACGCATACGTACCCAAATTCCTTCACTCAAGAAAGCTGCCCTTACAGTTCAGCCTGTCTCCAAGCAAGACATGATATGTGATTCACTAACATTACACACTTGTAAGATATATATATATATATATATATATATATATATATATATATATATATATATATATTATATATATATATATATATATAGTTCTAAGATATAATGGTTACTGGTCACTCGAACAATACATTTATTGCGACGTTTCAAGACGCAAAGATTTAATTTTCAAGCTATAAAGACAACAAACATTAAAATTAACATTAAAAGCGCTAAAATACAAATACAAGACATAATTATTTATAAAACATTGTGTCTTGTATTTGTATTTTAGCGCTTTTAATGTTAATTTGATTGATTTTTGTCTTTATAGCTTGAAAATGAAACCTTTGTGTTTTGAAACGTGCAATAAATGTATTTTAAGGACCACCTGAGATGTACTTCCTTCCTTCAACAGTCTCTCTCTCTCTCACACACACACACACACATATATA
>NC_061104.1:24854904-24878902 GCF_015104395.2 Macrobrachium nipponense
TCTATATATATATAATATATATATATATATATATTATATATATATATATAGTATATATATATATATATATATATATATATATATATATATATATATATATATATATATATATATATAATATATATGTATATTAAGATTTTCTCTTTACCTCTTTTAGCAACGTATTTCACTTTTTAAGTTCATTAAGTATCCATTCACTAAATATGTCAATGTAAGCGCTTCAGTGGCGTGGTCGGTATCGTGTTGGCGTACCGCCTCTGTGGCCGCGAGTTCGATTCTTGGGCATTTTCCGTTGAGGTGCGGAAAGTTGTGTATTTCTGGTGATAGAAGTTCACTCTTGACGTGGTTCGGAAGTCACGTAAAGCTGTTGGTCCATTTGCTGAATAACCAGTGGTTCCATGCAAACGTAAAAACTCCGTACAAACAAACATGTCAATGTAATGACAAACGTTTCCAGTATTTCGCGGATTAGTAACGTCTCTCCCCCCCCCCCCCTTCAGTGTCCAGACGGGGCACGTAATGGCACTGGGGCCGATAAAAAAACAAAAAAGAACAGGCGTCGCGTCTGACAATCAATTGTGATTAAAAACTTCTCACAGAAGGAAGTTTTGTCAGATAAGTCGAAGAAGGTACGAGAGAACTTCGTTTCGCCGGAGTTTGGATGTTTAGAAATGCGTATGTTTGCTGTTTACATGAAAGTGTGAGAGTACGTTGAAGTTTGTGGTTGTTTATGAGTATGTGACTTTTGTCCGTTAATTAATGACTGTCTTCGGCGGCGAGTGAGTTTGTTTTACCTTGTGTATGTGCCCTTTAGATCAGTGGTTCTTAACCTTTTTACTACCACGCCCCCTCTAGGAACAGCTTTTTCCCTCCACGCCCCCCTTGCATCTATAGACAAATTTCACTCCGGATTTAAAAAGAAAATGAATAAAAATGGCTTTTTTAGTCAATTACTAAGCAGAATTACAATTAGTGATATTTGACAACGCTCTAAGCTACCATCTTGAATACATAGTTATGAGATATTTGACACTGCTTCTAAGCTACCAGATCTTGAATATTCGTGGTCGACATGCTTGGGAGTTGCACAACGTAAGTCCCCTTCAACGTTCAGGCGGTTTCTGTACTTGGTTTGAATAGCAACGAGCGTGGAAAATGCAGTTCACATAGATAATGTGGATCCAAACATTGTTAGAATCCGAAGAGCCTGATGTGAGATCAGAGGGTAAACCGGAAGGTATTTGACCCAGAACGTCTCCAAATCCATATCTTTGAAGTCTTCTTTAGCTGTAGAGTTGAACTTCAATTCTAGGAACTCTTCTTGGACTTCATCAGCAACATCAGCTTCTTCACATTGAAATGGGTTCCTGATGAATTTCCAGGCTTCACGCTTGTCATCTATATCTGGGAAGTATCTGATGAATTCTACTTTCAAGTCACTTAGATGAGTGATTATTTGTTGCTTTAAATCAGAGACGAGGTTACTGTCAGCGAGAGCAGAATCCAAGTTCCTAAAACTGGCTGCATTTCCCTGCTGAACCCGACATTTCCAGAGGTTGAGTTTGGCCATGAAGACTCGAAAGGTGTCATGGTGCGTGATGATGTTGATGCTTTTCCCTTGTAGTTTAAGGTTCACAGCATTCAATGCTTCAAAAATGTCCACTAGGTAAGCTAGAGTTATCTGAAAGCCTTCAGATTGGAAATTGTCACGAAAGTCTGCTTCTGCTGTGAATCTAAAAATATTGCTACTTCTTCTCGTAGCTCATAAAGCCGTCCAAGCATGTTCCCTTTTGATAGCCATCGTACGTTCGTGTGAAAAAGCAAGGCTTCATGTTCGGATGCTATGCTCTTTTCATGAAAATAACCCATAAATGGAAAAACTTCTTTCCACCTGAGGCTCGTGCCCCCCCTGGAAATCACTGACGCCCCCCTAGGGGGGCGCGCCCCCCAGGTTAAGAACCACTGCTTTAGATGAATGTGTGGAAGTTCATACGTGGCATTTGATTATGTTTGAAAGTGATGTGTGTTTATTCTTGAGTATGATGACAAAATCCAATGTTGCCAGAAAGTTATGAGCGTGTTTTTTAGTTTGCTTACATTCAACTGCGCATGTTTAACTTTTGAATATTGCCGTTGATATTAACTTTGTAACCACATTTATATGTTTGTTTAGATATGTCCATATATTCATTTTTGTTGATGCTGGGTCCATGGTCTCTGTTTTATTACTGGATGTGTATGAGCTTGGCTTGAGCATTTTATTTGATCATCTACTAACTTGTACAACGTATACTCTGTATATATATATACATGTATATATATATATATATATATATATATATATATAATATAACACACACACACACACCACACACACACACACACACACACACACACACACATATATATATATATATATGTGTGTGTGTGTGTTGTGTGTGTTTGTGGGTGTGTGTGTGTGTGTGTGTTTTTAAAGTATTTGGTATGCCCCTATGTGCATAAGTGTATATATAACTTTATTACTTCAGACATTCATACATATGAACTTGGTGGAACAGTCTTGCTGTATTAACAATATATATATATATAATATATATATATATATATATATATATATATATATATACTATATATATATATAATGTGTATGTGTACGTGAGCGAGAGAAATAGAGAGCTAGTGGTTGTACCTGCATCCTTGTATCGTCCACCCAGCAAAGTAACTGCATTAACTGAGAGGCTGACGTTAACGTTGCATCCCTTACCTGTCCAAAGCAGTTAGACGAGGCCAATGGAGCCGCCCACCTGCGACCCCAGTACATGGGACACCAGGAAATAAACGCCTCCGCTCTCGACCCTCGTCCTCTCGCAGATACCCACCGCCGAGACCACCGACGTCAGCACCACAATCACTGTAAAGAGGAATTTCATTAATGCGAAAAGCCGGTGAGGCTGGCGACGACCTGGTGCCATTATCCAGCCCTGCGTTGTCTTAAACAAATCGAAGTTGTAAAGGCTTTCGCTGATACCGATGTCTGGTATCAGTGACGTCAGATAAAGTTAAGTATATCTTAGTTTTACCAAACCGCTGAGCTGATTAACAGCTCTCCTAGGGCTGGCCCGAAGGATTAGATATTTTTACGTGGCTAGGAAGCAATTGGTCACCTAGCAGTTTATTGTCTGATGCGAACCACATTATATAGAGAAGTGAATTTCTATCACCAGAAATAAATTCCTCTGATTCCTCGTTGGCCGAGCAGAGAATCGAACTTCGGACCACCGGATTGGTAGCCGAGCGCGAAAACCACTCGTCTAACGAGGAACTAGTGACGTCAGTACCATGATGTATACATGAAGGTAACGAGAAGTTAAGAAGAGACGAGATGCTGTTCGGTGATACTCACGGTTGACGCTGCCAACCAGTTGCCCCTATCTAGCCCAGGCCTGAATGAAACGAGGAAGGGAAAGAGAAAGAGTCAATGGTGAGCTTAATCCAGGAAAAAGCAGCAGAACCGACCGTTGAAAGATGGAAAGTTATAGGATTTGGGAAGACGCAGCAGGAAGATACTTCCAAAACCGGTGACGGAGAACGAGGGCCATCAATGTGAGTTAACATGAAAATAGCATGAGATAGTGTTAGTGGGGATCCTATGGGGAAAAAGGAAAGGTGAAGGACCCAGATCTACGTAGATAAGATTTATGGTAAGGGAGGTCAGAGAAAGTGAAGATTTGTGGAAGACAAATCACAGGCAAGATTTGAGCGGCAGAATTTCACAGAAGTGCTGAGTAACAATATTAGGAACTTTATTGGCTTTGTTTGTTCAATATATATGTATATATTATATATATATATATATTATATATATATATATATGATATATATATATATATATATATATATATATATATATATATATATACTATATATATACATATATATGTTTAAATATATTATAATTAGTATATATATATATATATATATATATTTACATATATATGTTTTACATATTTATTATTAATTAATAATATATATATATATATATATATATATATATATATATGTGTGTGTGTGTGTGTGCGTGTTTATGCATACATATTTATATCATAAACCCACGAGAAAATATGATTTCTGTCGCAGAGTGCCTCTAACCATGAGTTGAGGATCCACATACTGGACGATGAGAGTTTTATCGCGTCAATTGTGATAGTGTGAAGCAAATATGCAGGATTCATTTTTCGCTTTGTCCAGCTCTGAGTACCTAGCAATTAAGAAGATTAAGTTAAGTATATCTTAGTTTAACCAGACCACTGAGCTGATTAACAGCTCTCCTAGGGTTGGCCCGAAGGATTAGATATTATTACGTGGCTAGAAACCAATTGGTTACCTAGCAACGGGATCTACAGCTTATTGTGAGATCCGAACAACATTATTTTGAGAAATGCATTTCTGTCACCAGAAATAAATTCTTCTGATTCCTTGTTGGCAGAGCGGGGAATCGAACCCGGACCCTGAGATCGGTAGTCGAGCACGTAACCGATCGTCCAACGAGATATAATAAGGTTCGGATTTTGAAAGAGGATACAGCAAGGCTATAAACTCATGAACTGTCAAAACCCGGATAAAATAAAAATCAGTTTGTGCTCAGCGATAAGTTCCCACTTGTGAAATAGTCAGACGTTTACTGAAACCTCTGACGCGCCTTGAAGGTTTGCTACAATCGCCGGTGGATTACAGTGAGACTAGATAGCCTACCTATAAGAAGCTACTATGAGATTCAGGGCCTCTGTAACACGGTTTTTTCGCAATAACTTTTTATCTATGCATTTCATTTAAAATAAATAACGCTTATTTCAGAATACATATTATATACAACATAAATTTGAGTGTATTCTGCACTACGTAGGTTGAATAAATTTGGTACTTATAATGTAAAAGTGACCTTTTTTGAAGACGGGCCAACTTACTCAGAGAAAAGGTTTCGAGCGCACTCGTTACGTAACTTATGACATCATTTCTTCCCTGTTTCTCGATGGATGATTGGCTATACGTAACGAAGGCTAAACCTCTGGCAACAATGACATACAAATTTAAATACAAGCAAAGCAGTACACCTTTATGAACTCTGGAACCTCCCCACTGATAATTGTCATAATGAACAAACCAACAAAATATGTTAATAAATACAAAAACACTTCGATTATTAGTCTAATTCCCAAAATAAGTTTCCAATGAAATTACAGTCTACTTTATAGGTCACAATCAGATTGACAAGATGTAGGGAATAGTTGGTAATTACGAAAAACATGGTAGACAAGTTTGATTTGATAACTGTTATATCCTATGTCAAGCAATTTTATTTATTGGCTATCTACCTATTTACTGAAAAAAAAATAGCCGGTACCGTATATTGGCTTTAAACCTTCACCAATAATTATCGTCAGAATGGTGACTTCATGAGGCTCCACCCACTTTCGCCTCGTTATAATTCAGGATAACACTGAAGGCTACCATGGGCATTGTTGGATTAGAAAATTTAACTTCTGGCATAAAAACTAATTTCTCGAGTAGTTGTAAGAAGTGCTAAATGATCCTCAAGGATCCCAGCAGTTGGTCTAAACGTTTAATTCATGTATATTACTGCTATACTGTTGCGGCACTACTGCTACAGTAGTATTACTACGCTAGCACTGATACCCCATCCACATCTATGAATCGTTCCGCCATTCATAAAGTCTTTGGGTTTCAGAGCCAATGGAATTTCTGTCTGGTGGATCGGGAAAAATGGGGGGCAACATTTAGTCAAGAGGTGTTTGTTTACCTTGCTTACGTAATGAATGTTTTTCGACTCTTGGCTCGTAATCATTGGCCATGGCGTCGGCTAGATAATTTTTACTCTATAAAAATCAAAACCATCGGGTTTAGGTTATTGATAATGCTGACAAAATTTGTGTGTGGTTGTAAAATATACATATGTCAACTTTCAGCTACATCCGATGCTTTGACAAGGAGCAAAGTCCAAAAAACCGTGTTACAGAGACCCTGAATCTCATAGTAGGTTATGTTTCTTCCTGTTGGCATCTAGACGCTTTGTTCATTTTTTTTATCTCTCTCTCCACTTTTACATGAAGCTGGTTTGCTCTCTCTCTCTCTCTCTCTCTCTCTCTCTCTCCTCTCTCTCTCTCTCTCCTTTGCGGTAACCTTTCGCCCTTCACCATCGGTTCAGATTTTTAGGTGTTTTGAGCAAACCTGCCGCAGCAAGGAACTAACTTTTCGAAAACCATTTCTTGATGGCAGTGTCGTTATGGAAGTGTCCTATGCTCTTTGCATACGGGAGGTTTATGAACCTGTTTTCCCTAGCAGTGCTACCTGTCTGTGAACGCGGCTTATTTTCTTTTCCTTTCATAACGATCCCTTTACGACAGCACCCAGTTCCTTTTACACCAGATATCTTTGTGAACGCGCTGTGCCCATCAGTGACTTTTGGATAGTTGTATCCTCATGACCGTTTCCTGTACTTTAGAACCAACTGCGCTATGGTAAAGGAACTCAATCATAATTATGATTAAGTTCCTTTACCACTGGTTTACAAAAAAAAAAAAATTTGGTCTGAGGCAAGAATGGGGATAGGTGTTTTTTGCTAATTTGGGTGTGCTGAATTCAAATTTATAAATAGTTTTGCTCTATCACCTCTAGTTTTCTGGCTTTTAAATAGTCTCATTTTAGTATAAACAGAGAATATATGTGCACATTTCAAGAGTTGCAGCAGCTTATAACAGATAAAACAGGATAGATAACTAGAGGTGATGAGTAAAAACGGATTTCAAATTTGGATTCAGCACCCCCAAATTAGGTAAAAACGGGTATTTTTGTGCTTGCCTCAATTTCTTTGTAAACCAGTGAATTGAATGGGCAAATTTATGAAGCACCATACACTTTATGGCCAGTTACACCCTAATGAACGAAACATTTTATCGTTGAGTAGACATTTTTTGTGAACGCGTTGTTCCTTAGATCCGAATGTGCGCCTTAGTGAATGTGCCTTGTGATCTTTGCGTAGATATAATTTCGTGAGTACGTACACCCTAGAGGTTCAGTTCTAACGTGTGGGCGTACATCATTATCTTTTCATAGCCTTTTCATAACTCTTTCGGGGTAACTTGTGAATGAGCCTCGTTGCTTACCGTGAGTTCCCCGTTGGACGAGTGGGTCACGTGCTTACCTAACGATTCGGTGGTCGCAGGTCCGATTCTCCACTCTGCCAACGTGGAATCAGAGGAATTTATTTCTGGTGATTGGAAATTCATTTCTCGATATAATGGTTTGGATCCCACAATACGCTGTAGGCCCCGTCGCTAGCTAACTAATTGGTTCCTAGCCACATGAAAAAACATATCTAATCCTTCCGGTCAACCGTAGGAGAGCTGTTAATCAGCTCAGTGGTCTGATTAAACTAAGCTAACTTAACTTACAGTGAGGATTGTCATGTAGTTTTGACACTAACCTGAAATGACAACGATGAGGGCAGCCAGGGGCACGCCAGCCTCGCCCACGACCCATCCTGCCCTGAGGAAGACGATGACGCCCAGGAGGTTGACCAGGCAGGACGTGAAGACTCCATCCCAAGTTCCGAAGAGGACGCGCTCGCTCACGAAGAAGTTGCTCTTCCACCAAGGGACGTCGCCCTGCGACAAACAGAAGTTGCAGTCACAACAGTGGTGTAAACCGAATAGAAAAATACACGGTTATAGATGATTGCATAATTCTAGTCTGGAAGTGTACCGCTCTAGATTTTGTAGATATGGAAATGTGTGTATGTGAATATTAATGATAGTCTCTTTTTCCACCGAAAGGAATTCTAACACTGCTCTTTGTTTGGAAAGTACCTTAGCCACATACCTACTTTTGATAGTAGATTATAACGCAGAAATCTATATGAAATTAATTGAAATATAAGGTGGAAAAAATTATGTTGCATTACCTATTAAATGCCCCATATTATAATTTGTGTGTTTGCAAACATATAATATATACATAAATTATATATGTATATTATATATATATATAATATATATATATATATAATATATATATATATATCGTATTTCTTTCAGGCATATAGAAGCGTTATTGTGCATTTTTCAATTAATGATAAAATCTCTTGAAAATAACAATTATTTAGGGACCTGAAACCATGCGTTAAACTATAAAGCTCAAGTTATTGGTCTAGACGCATAAAAACGTTGAACAGTTGTTACATAAACGATTTAGAATCTAGAAGCGATTTAGAATGTAAAAGATGCATCAATAGTCGTACCATTGCATTAAATTTAAAAATGAACAATTTTAACGGGATATGGAATTTAAAAGATACAAAATGTAAAAAGCTAAGCATGATATTTACGAGGTGGAATTCAAGTCTTCCTAAGTAGGTCTTATAAAAGAAAGGTTACTTTTTATAATGGTGAAGCCATTAGGACGAGCAACCAAGAACACTTATCCAGCCCACACCGAGTTCAGTGGGAGGGAGGGAGGGAGGGAGGGAAGTAGGGGGAAGGTGTGGGAGTACGTGGGTCTTGAGTGACGGAATATTCCAGAACCAGATTTTTCGGGAATTTCTCATTAATTTATTCACACTGAAAAACTTTTTTTTCCTTAACACGAAGGAGGTAGATTGAAGAAATAAAATACCTGTAGATTTTATGTTTAGGTATTCTTACTCACAAGCTTTTTTTTTTAGGGATATTTTCTTTTTAATAAGTTAGGGATCGAACGAAACCGACCATATCCCACAGGTAGAGAAGATTCTACAGATTGCACAATGGGACGAATGTTATTGTTATTGCTGTCGTTATTTGGTCCTCACAAAGGAAAAAACGACGATGAAATCCAAAAGCATCAATCTGTTTCGATCCATATAATAGATTATTATTATTATTAAACCTCTCCACATGATAAAATGACATTTAACGGCATAACACTCCCCTTCCATTCTGCGATTTATATATTGATCGGCCAACCAATACACAGAAATGGCATATGAATTACATCATCAGGCAGCAGTGCTACTCGAGCCTTGCAGCATCTCGGATAAAGACCAGATCGCACAAAGCGGTGCCCCAAATACGCTTCTAGAATAAGGCATCACGTATAAACTGGATTCTAATTCCACAGCTTAGGGCGCTCGACCAAGCTTAGAGAAAAGCTTCGTGCTGGCGTTCGAAATGTAACAGAGACGTGTAAAGGGAAGTCTTGCATAAACATGAACGCTCTTGTGTTGTATTCGTCGCTTTTGAGAGCAGGGCGAAGAGAGGATGCGAATCGGTGCATTAAGCATTTCTTTGTACGAGGATCGGGGCTGTAAGAAACAGGGAGGATGAAAGCAAGAAATTTAAGAAACAAAGGGTTTATATATACATACAAATTTGCGTGTGTATCCGTAGCCAAATATCCATCATAGACCGGTTAATTTTTCAGTGGGTTCTCATTAGCTCTTTTGGGATGAGGTTGCGGGCCCCATGCCCAATCTTACCTGACTCCAGTTGACAACATTTGACTATCCAGTTGCCATTCTTGTATGAAACAGGTTCGAGTGTCGTTTTCGCTTTTTGGAATTGAGCTCAGGTCTTTTGCGCGGTGAAGCAGAGTTAGTATATATATATATATATATATATATATATATATATATATATATATATATATATATATATATATATATATTGTTGCGTGTGTGGTGTGTGTTGTAAGTTGCATATGTCATTTTTGCACGTAACGTGGTTTTCAGTATCAAGAATTTTCAGGTAATATCGCATAGGCCAACAGAGGCTCAATAGCTTCAACTGACAGCGCCAAAATCGAGTAGACCATGACCAAGAATCGAACTTTGTTCTTTCTGACTAATGAGGCTAGTTTTAACCACTGGGTATGAAGACCCTTATATATATCTTCACCATACAAAACAACAAAATACTATAGTAGATTCATATCAACCGTGCACTTGATGTCTAGATCAGTCCCTTACGACGCTCCTGATTAGCTGTTGATAAGCCAATCACAGGGCTGGAAACTCTCAGTCTCTCGAGAGAGTTCACATGGGTAAGATCTATGTTCCACCTCTCCTGCAGGGATAACGTTCTTTCAGGAAGAGGTGGAACATACATTCTACCTATGCGAACTCTCTCGAGAGACTGAGAGTTTCTAGCCCTGTGATTGCCTTATCAACGGCCAATCAGGAGCGTCGTAAGGGACTGGCCTAGCCATCAAATGCACGGTTGATATTAATCTACTATAACTGGAATCTCTCCCGACTCCGGCGACAATCAGCAGAACGGCCAGGAATAAGATTACTGATAGAGCAGTGACCAACTTCTATTCATGCATCGCAATGAAAGGCATTCTTAAAAAGCTCACCCAGATACTGGAAGAAACTAGTTCTGATAAGAGCCAGCAGATAAAAGGCCAAAAAAGAATCGACAGAAATTTCAAAAGAGGCTTATTCTTGAGTGGCTCAACTGAAGGACCAACACTGGAGTATCATCGAAGTTGATCAAGGAAGCTTATCCAGAATCCTGTTCCGTCTTTTTTCGGTGTCCCCAGATGTTCAAAATGTGTAAGAGCATGAATGTGTGAGTCATATGAAGACGTCTGAATGTTGAAGTGACATCTGTTTATTATTATTATTATTATTATTATTATTATTATTATTATTATTATTATTATTATTATTCAGCAGATGAAACCTGTTCATTTGGAACAAACCTACAGGGGCCATTGGCTTGATATTCAAGTTCACAAAAAATATGTTCATTAGGAAGAAGTAAGAGGAAGTAAAGGAAATACAGAAAGAAGAGTACCACTTATTAAAAAAAAGAAAACAAATGTAGTTAAATGAGAACTGATTTCTTCTCGGTATCGCCCCTTGTACGTGGTTTCTCCTTGGTCGATATTAGCAAGGAGGATCCCATACTGCTTTAGCATTATGTAAAGGGTGTTTCAAAGTGTTGTGTATGCATGCGGCAAGATGAACGCAATGTTTTGGATTTACTTTCGATTCTGGTACGTTGCCTTTTGTAGCAGTGTGCAAAACTCCTATGTAGTCTTTACACAATCGCTTTCTCTTTCCATAAGTTACGTAAGGCCATAATGTTGCAGGTCACGTCAACCTTTGCGTAACAGGAGCCAATAAGAGAAGGAAAACTAAAGAAAGAAAATAATTTATGCCATCCAAAAATAATCTGGTTCGTAGGGGTTAGTGCCGTAAGTGCACCTCACGTGGTGCACTGCACGCTTTAACCTTAACGGTCTTTGCAGCGTCCCCCTTAGAATCTAACTGCAAACCTCTTTCATTCATTTTAACTGTCCTCGGTTCATATTTCTCTTTCTTCCATCTTGCTTTTCAACCTCTCCAAACAATTGCTCAATAGTGCAACTGCGAGTTTTTCCTCCTGTTGCACCTTTCAATCTTCCTTCCAGCACTGGGAATGAACCTGCGTAGGTTCCCAGCCAGCCTTGAACCATTGGCTGGCCTAAATTTTATATTCTCTTGTAGAATATAGCTGATCCGCTTGTGTAGTGCCCCCAGGGCAATGAAAAATCACTGTGTGTAACATGATCAGTTACTGCTGCAGTGTGGGGTCTGCACTGGGTGGTTGAAACCAGCATTCCTTTAGAACAGGGATGTCTCCAACCTTTTAATTTTAATGGGCCACATTGCAAACTTAAATATTTAACTGGGCCGCAAAACCCCAGAAAATATCCTGAAATACATTTTAATGAAAAATTACAATATAAAACAAAAAAAACCATGTGGAATACACTTTATTTACAAACATTGTAAATATTGTAATTTTTAATTTTTAATATGTAGCTATACATAGAAATTAAACTCCCATTAAAATTTAATTTAATCAATATTAATTCAATGAGAGCTTTTTGGACTTTGTCTTCCAGAATTTAATGAAAAATTCACAATATAAAACAAAACCATGTGGAACACACTTTTTATTACAAACATTGTTTTAAATGTTGTAATTTTTATATATAGGCTATTCATATTAAAATAACCCATTAAATTTAGAATTAACCAATATTAATTCAATAAGACTTTTGAATTTGTCCTTCCCAGCCATAATATTTTTCAATATTTTGCATCGAAAGGGATGAAATTCTTTAAATTCTAAGAATGTTTGCTAAATGTCTTGTCAGTCAACCTTTTTATTTCTTTCTGCAGTTTTAATGTTTTCATGCTTGGAAAAAAAAACTGGCTCGCAAGAAGGTATGTACTTCCCACATAAACAATAATTTAATTTTCTATGATTAACTTTTAAATAATTTGATCTTGAAATTCATTGAGAGAATGCAAATTTTCTTATTAAAAATAAAGGAAAAGTGTTTGTCGCCTCTAATGGAAAGTTTTTAAACCTTCCCGACTTTGCAAGCTCGATCAGTTCAAGTTGGGTAACTTCACTACATGATAAATTTTGCTAAAAACTTTTTTTTTTAATTGAGAGGTCGATAGGTGGGGCCGCATTCAAACCTGGAGGTGGGCCGCAATGCGGCCCGTGGGCCGCACAGGTTGGACATCCCTGCTTTAGAAGCTTGAATTTTCCAAGTGCAATGGGCTTCCTCTGTGCCTTGTTCCATGCTGGATAATAATAATCCATCCATAGTCTTTGGCTCATATATACATATAAACGCAATTACGAGATAATGAATAGTGAGGCTACCAAGGTATTCTTGCTCAACTGAAACAGGACAGAGTAAGTGGGCTTAAGCTTAACGAGACAAACATTGAGCAAACAAAATATCGTCTCACGGGAATAGGTATGCAATAGTACCTAACACCGGGATGGTATCCGATTTCACTCAATACTGATTATCTGGATACCGCCCATATACTCTTGCAGGTATATAAGTTTCTTTATATCAGTAAATGCATGAAGCATATAATAATTAAAGTCATAAAGGACTTTTGATTAGGTTTCTTATTCCATAAGAAACAATCAAGTATTTATTTTCTAAATAAAGGAATTTTGTTTTAAAAACCATTCTTTTCATTAATCGACAAAGATGAAAATGAAACATGCCCATAAGACAATCCGCTTTTACTTTCTAAATGAAGGGATAATATCGTTTACAAAAGTCTTGTCATCATAGAAAGAAGAAATGAAACGGACCCATAAAGACATCAGGTTTTTTCTTTCTAAAATGAAGGAAATTTCGTTCAAAAAGTCTTGTCATCAACTAGAAAGAGGAACTGAAACGGCTCCATAAGACATCAGTTTAATTTTCTAAATGAAGGGGAATTTCGTTTAAAAAAGCCTTTTCATTATAGAAAAGAAGAGATGGAACAGACTCATAAGTCATCAGCATTTACTTTCTAGATGAAGGGAATTCGTTTAAAAGCCTTGTCATCATAGAAAGAGGAAACGAACAGGTCCATAAGACATCAGTTTTATTTTTCTGTAGGGAGGAATTGTAATTTAAAAGACACTCTCTTTATTTAAAGAAACGAAATGAAACAGGTCCATAAAGACATGCAGCCTTTATTTTTTCTGTTAGGAAAGTAGTTGCGTTTAAAAGCCCTTTTCGGTTATTAAACGAAGGCAATGAAACAGGTCCCGCTTCTATGTCGTTAACAGAATATTCCCGAAGGGAAAGGCAGGGCCCTCGAAAACGCTTTCCTCGAAAGAAGGACCCATTCAGAGAATGTTTCGGGTAGGCTTGTCGTAGTCACGGGAAATGTTTATTGTGGGCCCGGGATTTGCTACAAAGTTTGGACGTTTTTTGGGAAAGTGGAGGCCGTCTACTCACAACTTGACTCTTTTCGTGGAAGGGGCCCGAATTGGTAATAATGTTTAGTGTATGCAAGTGATTAAGAAAACAAAAAGCAGTAGGGGGAAAATCTGAAAGGTAAGGGATTAACTTAAATTTATAAAAATCCACAGTACTTACAACGGGTACATCACACAACACACACACACACATAATTAATATAATATACTTATAAATATATTATTATATATAATATTATAATAATATATATATAACCGATATATATATATATATTATAATATATTATTTTATATATATTAATAATAATATATATAATTAATTATTATTATTATATGTGGTGGTGTGTGGTGTACGCCCGGTGTAGGTTACTGTGGATTTTATAAATTTAAAGTAATCCCTTACTTTTCAGATTTTCCCCTCTACTTGCTTTTTCTTGATCACTTGAATACACTTAAACATTATAAACCAAAATGGGTCCCCTTCCATTCGAAAAGCAAGAAAATACAATAATATATATATAATATAATATATATATAATATATATTATTATTATATATTATATATATATATGCAGGAAGCTAGGTACTATGTCGTACCTCTTAAGTAAATTGGGATAACAATCCACAATGATGTAAAAATCTTTCGGAAGTTTTTATAAAGTATATATTTCTTGTACAGCCATTTTATAGGCCTTTCGACCACCTAACAGGCTGGTGGTCTTGTTCACTAAACGGTGGGAAGCAAGACCCACAGCTGATGAATCGAAAGCTTATAAGTTTGCTGTTCACTAGAAATAAATTATATTTTCATAAAACTACAAGAAAGGATTTTACCATCATTGTGGGATTGTATCCCGTTATTACATATAAGTGTAATGTTGCGTGTGCTGTGTTTATGTATTGCGCGTTTTCTGCTTTGTTGATTTAATCAGAGACCTCAGGGAAAGAAGTTACCGATTTGGGACAATTGGGCGAGCCTGGTTCAACCATATTAAATATGTATATTATATCTTTTTTTACTTCTCTTCTTATCTCCTTTCCCTTTCCAGAACAATTAATTCTGTTTTCATCTCGGCTTCACTTTAAGCGCAATGTGGAGGAGAGAGAGAGAAAGTTTGTTAGAAGCGCCGCTGCTAATTTCTCTTAAACCTACTTAATCAGTGATAAAGCCCAACCCTGTAGGGGGCTAGTGCTGTCCAGTTGCATAATCCCATGCAGCACTGTCGGCAATTATTTTAGGAGATTGACAGCGTCCCTTCGGCTCCTTTTAATTCCTTTGTTTTACTGTACCTCTGTCCATCCTCCTCCTAGCATTCTGTTTCGTTGTGCAACTGCAAGGTTTGTCCTCCTGTTGCACCAATTTCGAACCGTCTTTTTGCTTATCCAAGTTTCCCCTTTCAGCGCTGAAACGAACGCCTCTTAGGCCCAGTGGCTTAGCCTCTGGCCTAAATGTCCCTATTTCATTCCATTCTATTTCAACTGTACAAGCCTATTGGCAGCAGGAACCCCAATCCACATAACGGAGCTTTTTTCACCATATTAAAAGTAAATCTTGTACATCATGGATACTGTGTCGCTTTCCATGCTATATATTAGGGCGTTGGTAAATTTCTCGAAACTCATTTCCTCAACCATAAAAGTACAAAAAGAACTTCACGTAAGAAAACTAAGCAAAACCTTTTTGAACAACTTGAAATTTAATGGCACCCCACAGGTATACCGAGGAATGTGGATCTATCTTTGTTTTTAAGAAAGAAAAGCTCCTCCCCTTGAACGTTTGCGAAGGGGACGCTCTTATTATTTGTAGGAGAGGGAACCTACCAAGGGAAATCGCAATGGAACGATCTCTTTTCCTTATACCGGGAAGGAATACATTCGAATTTTTTTGTTTTTAAGGGGAAAAATCCTGCTCTCGTAGACGAGGGACGTCCTTGCAAGAAAGGGAAAGGAAACTACCTGTGGATTTTAAGCCTCAGGACAAATCTTCTCCCCGGGAATTTTCAGGGGAAAAACAAACATTTGCTCTTCCGAGGAGTTTTAATTTTTTTTTTTTTTTTTTTTTTTGGAGGGGGGCCGTTTTCTTTTTGAAAATGGCGAAGATTTTACAACTATTTTTTTTTCCGTTTCTCGAATCATTTCGAAAAACTATTTGTTCTTGTTCGAGACCGTGACGACGTTAAAGATTTTTTTTTTTCACGAATGCCTGAGTCTTGAAAACGTTCATATATATATATATATTAATATATTTATACTATTATTATATTATTAATATAATAAATATATTATAATAATATATTATTAATATATATTATATAATATTATACATAATAATATATTAAATAAATAATATATATACTAATTATATATTGTGTGTGTGTGTATATTATATTATATATATATATATATATATATTATTATTATGTATTTATTTAAATAAATATATATATAATTAATTATTATATAAAATATGTATATTATAATAATATACTATATATATATAATATATAATATATTATTATAATACACACACCACACATATACCATATAAATTATATATTATTATAATATATATATATTATATTTATAATATATTTTAAAATATTATATGTGTGCCTATTAATGTTTTGCGTCGGAATAAGTGTCCAAGAAAATAATCAGAAGGGTCCTGGTTAAGCTTAGTTAAGCAATATTGGGTCTTTTACTTCCTTTCTTTTCCAAGGCAATTAGTTCTATTTCATCTCACCTTTATTCAGCACTTGTGGAGGAGAAGAGAGAAGAGAGGAGAGAGAGAGAGAGAGAGATGAGAGACGAGAGAGGAAGAGAGAGAGAGAAGTCGCCCTGTTTGATTATACTCTAATACTTAATCAATGAATAAACCCCTATTGCGCAACAAAAAAAAAGCTCAATAGATTCTCTCTTTACCAACGTTTACTGCGCTTTTCACACGTAATCCGTAACCAATGGTAAACTTCAATGGATACATACTATTGATGCTTTCCCTGCTATACTCCCGGGCTTTATGGTATTCTTGGAACTCAACTCCCTCCCCTTTCCTCAAAGTGGAGCCAGAGAACTTGAGGTAGAAAAAGTAGCAAAAACTTCTGACAACTTTGAAAATGGAAAGGACCGCCCCACAGGTATAACCGAAGGAAATACGGTTGTAATTTTTGCTCTTCAGAACTAAAAATACTTTCACCCGTGTAAGGAGGGAATTCTCTTGTATTTGTAAACGAGAAATCCTCAAAGGGTAAATTACCATAGAAGACTTACTTAAAATGGTACGATATCTTTTTCTTATGCCGATGGATATCATTCGAATTTTATTTTCAAGGAACTGCCTGTGGATTTTATTAGCCTTGGAAAATTTCTCCCTTTGATTTTCGGGCGAAAACATTGTTCTTCGAGAATTTCTTTTTTCCTTTATGAGTTTTTTTTTATCGTGGAAACTTCATAAGGTTTTGTGTTCGGTCTTAATCTTTCTGAGACCGTTTTTTATTCTCTGAAAACCGTATCGACAAAGCTTTTTGCAAAGGCTCGTCTTGAAAAAGGTCAAAATTTTTAAAAAAGTTTTGCCATAGTTCATTTCTTTCAAAAGATAGTCCAGGGTTGATGTGATTAGTGTTAGGGAGTTCATATATTCCCGTTCTTAATACTTCAGCTTTAAAGCAGAAACTATATATATATATATTAATATATATATGTGTGTGTGTGTGTGTGTGTGTGTGTGTGTGTGTGTGTGAATGTAATGTATTGTAGTATGTATATATGAATTTTTATCACTTTACACAAACATAGCTTTTTTTTATATTCACAAACACTAGGCCACAGATATCGCTTACTATAGAGTTCATTGTAACTGAGGAATAACTTACTCTTCTTTTGGTGTGTGTATATATATATATATATATATATATATATATATATATATATATATGTATGTAATGTGTGTGTGTGTTGTATGTATGAATGTATGTATATATGAATTTTTATCACTTACACAAGCGTAGCTTATGTATATTCACAAACACTAAGCCAGAGATATCGCTTAATATCGAGTCACTGTAACTTGAGAATTACCTTGGTGGCTTGTTACTTGTATATATATATATATATATATATATATATATATATATATATATATATATGAATATATATATATATATATATATATGTATATTATATATATATATCCATTAAGCTACAAATGTCCTTTAATATCCAATTCGCTCTACCACGGAATTAATATATTTTCATATATGTTAACCGGAGGTGAATTTTTAGTTGATAATCATTTCGCCCTCTCGTGGATTCGAACCAGTGCACAGAGGAGAAATCAGACTTCAGTGAAGCTACCGACTTGGCCAACAAGTGAGGTCCTGAAGTCCTGATCTCTCCTCTGTGCACTGGTTCGAATCCATGAGAGGGACGAAGTTATTATCAAATAATAATTCCTTTCCTGTTAACATATATGGAAATACACTAATTCCGAGGTAGAGCGAAAATAAATATTAAAGACATTTGTAGCTTACTGCACGTATATGAATAATGGTGATGTGACAAAAAATTCATGTATATATATATATATATATATATATATATATATATATATATATATATATATATATGTATTAATGCATTTATACATGATAATGTTTATGTGTGAATGAGTGTTCAAAAAATTTCAAATGGGTATGTTCATCCATATTATCTTTTATTGTGCTTCATTTTCTCTTTCCCTTCCAAAGCAATTAGTTCTGTCTCATCTCACCCGTTTTCAGTGCATATGATGAGAGAGAGAGAGAGAGGAGGCTTGATAGGACGGCGGCCAATTCTCTTACTACTTATTCAAAGATGAGCCTATTGCGCAATAAAAACAAAAATCGTAGTCCCTGCAGAGAAGTTTCAATAGCAGTCCCTCTCCACCGATGATATGGTGCTTTTCCTGTCTTATAAGTACTCGTAGACGATTTCCCTCGATATATAGGGCGTATGTATTCACGAACTTATTTATCCTTCATTCGCAAATTTAAAACAACTTGATGTACAAATAAAAATTAAAAAGAAGTTGATGTATTTTACAAATGACAAAATTTCGGATAATTTAAAAGGCATGGAACCACTCAGGTACACGGAGGAATGTGGGTCTAACTTTGTTTTTAAGTAGATTGATTGATTGATTGTGAGTTATCTGGCGTCACATCTACCAGGGTCACCGGTGTTTTCAAACAGAAAGAAATCCTTTGATGTTTAGGAGGGATTTCTCTTATTTGTAAATGAGGTATCTCAGAGGGAAATTACCTTAGAACAGTTTGAACTAAGACGCATGAAATGGAACGATCTCCCTTCCTTATAGCGAAGGATATAATTCGATTTTTTTTTTCTTTTTTTATGAAAAATCCTTTCACGTAGAGAGGGGACCTTTTCAGGATGGCGAGGAACTACCTGTGGATTAGCCTAAGGAAAAATTCTCCCTTTGAATTTCGGTCGAAAACAAACATTGTCCTGTCAGTCTTTTTTCTTCTTTTTTGACCTCTTTTATAAGTTTTTACGCTCGGTCTTTAAATATTTCAGAAACTATTTTTTCCTACTGAGAAGCACAGACGACGTTTAAGATTTTTGCGCATGCTTGTCTCGATAACATTTGGGCGAATTCGTTTCGCTGACCGTGTTAGGAGCAAGGTTAGGACATTCATTTAGTCTTTCCTTATTTTCAATTTTGTATATATATATATATATATATATATATATATATATATATATATATATATATATATATTATATATATATATGTGTGTGTGTGTGTGTGTGTGTGTATATGTGTGTATATACGTATATTCATACATACATACACACACATATATTTATATGTGTGTATATAGTATGTATATACGTATATATATAATATTTTTGTGTATGTGTACATTTTACATTTTGTGTAATGATTTGTTAAAATATTAACTTTTCCGTGCGTTTCGTGATAACAGTTTTGAAAGAGGAACTTAATAGAAATGTCGAATTTTTCCTTTTTTTTTTATTGAAACAAGGGATGAATTAATACTATTTAACATATTCCTTATTTCCCCGCGTAAAACCGCATTGTCGAACTGAAAATGTCATTTCTTTGTATATATCAATATTTTTCATTATGACAAACTCCTTATTGCCAGATCCATTTCACCATATTAAAACATTTTTTTTTTTTCACTTAAAACCCCTTTTCCCAAAAGTAATGAAAGATTAGTATGTCGCTATGCATAAACTGTAAAATAGTTGAAAACGCTCATTCTACTAAACGGAGTGGAAGTATTTGTCTGCATTAAGTGTTAAGTGACTGTTAAGTGACTGTTAATCATTTCCTGCTTGTGAGAGACCGAACGGTCTTCTTCACAAAACGATCTGGGATATATTTGGACTGAAACAATTTCACTTGCAAGTTTGAACAAGTTTATTTTATTTGAAATGCGATACAATTTCCACTTGACAAAATACACTGAAGTTTCGATAACTGACATCAAAATCAGCAGTTTTCTACGTGTGATATGAAAGACCTTCAACAAATGGCTGTTGCTAACTATCTTCATCTCCTCTTGAGATTTTTACTGACTGTCGGGATGACCAAGGTACTCGACTTAATGAACTGAACTCTTTCTTTAGCTTAACTGCCCCTCTGTAACTATACTTTTCCAGAATGTACTGGCCCATACTAGTTCTCTTCAAATCTTGCTTGACTACACGACAACAAATTCTTTACAATACAATTACTACGGGCCTCTGGAACAAACAAGGTCTTCAAATAATCACCGTTAACTCTATGGCAGATTGAATGAGCGGTGGACATGCCAATTAGTTGATAGATTAATACAATGTAAAATTTAGATTATATATTACAAGAGAGCAATCATTTTAGGCTCCTCCGCTACAATATAAAAAATCAGTTATCATCAACACAGACTATATTACTTACCATGGCGAACAATCTATTAAGAAAACTATTGGTCATCTATTTAAAAAAAATAAAAGCAACACGAAGTTGATACGTTAAACAATTATGCAATATTTATATTTACAAAAAAATAAAGAACATGCCAGCATAGTCTAATTAACTTAATTTGTACATCCATACAGTACTCGATAATAATAAACTGTATCAGTGAATTTCTTTTTGCTCTATATAAGGATGATTTTTAATATTAACGCATAAATCATATTCATAGAGAAAACCTTCCATCGTCACGAAGGAAAGACTTTTAGCCGTAAGTTTTATGCGAGAGAGGAATAATGTTCTGACCTGTTAAAAACCAACTCATATTTAACGTTTTGTCTGCGTTTGACTTTTATTAGGTATTAATGTGTAAACTTCAGATTATTATTATTTTATTATTATTATTATTATTATTATTTTATTATTATTATCACTGTCATCCTATTCGACTGGGTGTTTATATAAATATATAATATGTATATATATATATATATATAATATATATATATATATATATATATATATAATATATATATATATATATAATATATATATATAACTTTTAGGGCATAGTTTTCTCTTATACAATTTTCGTTAAAAGCAATTGCTTTAGTGGCATCAATAAAGTTTCTTGCAGGTATCTTCATACCAACGAAGTTTTTTTCCGATTCTCGTTCGTCAATTTCTGGTGAAATATACGCAGACTTCCTTCTTCCATTTATTGAATTTTGTCGCGACAGCTGTTTCGCCTTATGGCATTATCAAGCGACTACTGACTTACAATCTGGCCTTTCGGCCTATTTATTTCATCATGTGGGAGGTATGACCTTGAGGTATGGGTACTGGTTAGTCTGGGGATTAACAGCTTAAGGGCGTTGTTTTGGATACAAAGAACAAAAGGACATATGTACTGTGACAATAAAAGTAAAAGTTTAAACAGTTATTAAATAAATATTCAAAATACAATGCTATGTGCTAGTGTTTCCTTAAATGTGTCTAAAATTTAATATGTTACATGTTGGTTTTAGAAAAAAAAAAAATACAAAAATTACATACAGGAATGAAAATTAATATAGAAATCTAAATACAGGAATAAATATATATATATATATATATATATATATATATATATATTATATATATATATATATATATATATATATATATATTTTACAGCATGCATAAAGGTACAAATCAGATAATTTCTGTTTATACATAAATGTGTATAATTTAAATTTAAGTGAGTGAGCGTGTGTGTGTGTGTGTGTCCAAATGGTCTACGTTGGTTAACGGCTGCAGATTCGTGTTGGGCGGGGTCTCAGCGACCTGAGCAAGGATGTTACTTAGCTCTCGTTGATGCTGGGGACCGAAGGAGATGTGCACGAATGTAGTTTACAAATTTACTTGTCCAGAGGAGATGTGTAAATCTCAAAACTACATCGGGCACACTACAACGACCCTTCGGAGACGTCTGCTGGCTCATAGAAATCAAGGGCCATCCATCAACACTACATAGATGTTCACGACAGGAAGCCATCTCTACAAGAGCTCATTTGAGGCACCCAGGTCGTGCACAGAGAAGAAAACTACGGTTGGCTCTTAATAACGGAAGCAGTGGGCATCGCTATTCAGAAGCCGACCTTGAATGTCCAACAAGAATCGGACCATATACTCCCCTCCAGCAGGAGAAGGAATACACAAGCCAACAGGGACCAGACAGCGCGCCCAAACCCACCGAGAACATTGCGCCCTAAGGAAGACATGTGAGGACCCAGCGTCAACGAGAGCCAAGTAACATCCTTGCTCAGGTCGCTGAGACCCCGCCCAACACGAATCTGCAGCCATTAATTAACCAACATAGACCGTTTGGACACACACACTCCACACACACACACACACACACACACACGCTCACTCACTCAAATTTAAATTATACACATTTATGTATAAACAGAAATTATCTGATTTGTACCTTTATGCATGCTATAAAATATATATATATATATATATATATATATATATTTTTTTTTTTATTCCTGTATTTAGATTTCTATATTAATTTTCATTCCTGTATGTAATTTTGTATTTTTTTTTCTAAAACCAACATGTAACATTTAAAATTTTTAGACACATTTAAGGAAACACTAGCACATAGCATTGTATTTTGAATATTTATTTAACAACTGTTTAAACTTTCACTTTTATTAGTCAACCCAGTTAACCCCATGTCTGCAGAAACCGTCACAGTCAAAACAGTAAAACAAATATGTTTTTCCTGCAAGAAAAAACTTATTGATGCCACTAAAAGCAATTGCTTTTAACAAATATTTATATTTATATATATATATATATATATATATATATAATATATATATATATATATTATATATATATATATACGTAGTGTGGGGTACCGGGTTGCATCCTGCCTCCTTAGAGTCCATCACTTTTCTCACTGTGTGCTATTTCTAGGAGCACACTCTCCTGCTTGAGTCCTGGAGCTACTTCGGCATCTAGTTTTTTCAGGTTCCTTTTCGGGGACCTTGGGATCGTGCCAAGTGTTCTTATGATATTGGGTACAATTTCCACTGGCATATCCCATATCCTTCTTATTTCTATTTTCAGATCCTGATACTTACCAGTCTTTTCTCTCTTTCTCATCTACTTTGGTGTCCCATGATATTGCGACATCAATGAGTGATACTTTCTTCTTGATTTTGTCAATCAACGTCACGTCTGGTCTACTTGCACATATCACCCTATCTGTTCTGATACCATTGTCCCAGAGGATCTTTGCCTGATCGTTTTCTTTCACTCCTTCAGGTTGGTGTTCGTACCACTTATTGCTGCAAGGTAGCTGGTGTTTCTTATTATTATTATTGTTATTATTATTATTATTATTATTATTATTATTATTATTTTTCAGCGGATGACACTATGCAGGTGGAGCAATCCAATACGGGCCCATTGACTGGAAATTCAATCTGCCAAAGAATATGGTGCTCATTAGGGAAGGCAAAGGGAAATTTGTGTTAAATGACGTCCTTTGAATTTCTCCTCTTATTTAGCGTTGGGGAAAAAGGAAAAAACATTGCTTATGTGAGGCACCTTCTTTAATAAGTTCATTTCTGAAGAGGAGTATTATAACGGTCCATAATATTGAATATTAATACCATCGATTTAATGACGTTTCAAGGTTAAGGGATGCTTGAAGGTTCATAGAAGT
>NC_061104.1:24879402-24909402 GCF_015104395.2 Macrobrachium nipponense
TTACAGCACTTGGAGTCAACAAGGTTCTCTTTTTACTGAAGAAAAGCCTCTTCAGGAAAGTGTTCTGGACTCGAGTCAAGCGCCGTGCTTTCCAGCTCCTCTTCAAGGGGCGAGGAAAAGATTCGTGTCTTTCCACCCTCTTCTAGGTGAAGGCGCTCCTGACGAAAAACACTCACGAAGGATGCTTTTCCTGTAGCGATCCCTGGCAGTCTGGGCGTAACAGAACCTGCCGAAGGGACGCCTGAACCGGTGGGGAACCTCTACAACCTTCGTACGGCTTTCGACATTCCTTCTCCTCTGGGGCCAGGGAGCTTGGAAGAGGTCTAGACCTGGAAAGAGCGTTTGTAGAGCCGATCCACAACTGGGGACACTCACATCACTGTCCACTGTTAAATCACCACTCTTACCTTCTAATACCGCCATTTTGACGTGCATTCTATGAAGGGTAGCCTTCAGATCCGCAATTTCCGCTGCTGAATCTGTAGGATTTAAAATGGGTGAAAGGGCAGAAATAGGGGGAGAAGGATTAATTAATGCATCATGGGGTGAGAAGCTAGAAAGCTAGAAACTAGTTCGCTAGACCTAGATCTACTTCGGCTTTTGGAAGCTTTCCTAAGCCTATCCCTTTCTAGCTTCTTCATATACGAAGTAAGATTCTTCCATTCTTCTGCACTCAGGTTCTCGCACTCCTTACAGGTGTTAGAAAAAGAACATTCATACTTTCTACAATGCCTGCATGCAGTGTGAGGATCTACCGAAGTTTTCGGCATTCTCACCCTGCAGCCCTCATTCACACACCTCACAACACATCGAGTCAGACATTCTTAGAAAAATCCAAAATCAAGTTCAAGAAACGGTCCACAAATAGCGTATGCCAATACAACGATCCAGGTACGTCAGCAAACGTCGGTCAAGAAGATCAATTGCGATGAAAAAAGAATTCCAGCCAGGAGGTACCAACAACAATGTTGACAGTACCGGCGACAGAAAGAACCTGTATAGAAAACGGGAATGATTCCTATTCCTCCGCCACCCAGCGGCAGGACGGTAGATCAACCTGAACCTACCTGTAGCGTGTGGCGCGAAATTTGAATTTCTGTCGGGACGACGGAGTCTAAAGCTAAGTAATATATCTGACAGGTAAGTTGAATGTATAAAAACAAAATTAAGGATCAGCGTCTGCTCTATTTCCCAGCATAGTATCCGCTGATACATAAGGTCCAAGAGAAAAACATTTATCATATGTTACTCTAACATCCTTTAAAATAGTGGGATGCAAATACTGAATTGCACCTCCAATAGTTGCTGCTAAAATGTTTCTCGTGGACATATTTTTTGTAAAAGAAAGGGAAGTTGCCACAGCCCGGACTTCGTGAGCTTTTACTCTCAGCAGCTTTAAAGAGTTCTCTTGGCAATTCCTGTGAGCTTCGTAATCACATTTCTGACAAAGAACGCCAGTGCGTTCTTTGACATATGTCTCTTGGGGTTTCTTACCGAACACCAATGACTTTGTCCTACATCCCTGAAGCTGTGTCTTCTTTTTAAATAGAATTTTAAGGTCCTGACTGGCAAAGGGACCGATCCAACTCTCTACCTACCAGAGAAGAGAGTCCCTTGACTTCAAACTTCTAGGCCAAGGTTTAGAAGGGTTTTCATTCTTTGCCAGGAATAGATCCTGGAAAGAAATAACAGGCGAGTCTTTTTTAATCCCACCCGAGAGTCCAAAGCATGCAATTCACTGATCCTCTTAGCAGTTGCAAGAGCCAACAGGATATGCATTTACTAGTGAGATCTCTGAATGAGATTTTATCTAGAGGCTCGAACCTGTCCGACATCAGAATTTAAGGACTACATCAAGGTTCCAACTCGGGGGAATAGAAGATCCTCAATTTCTTAGTCTCGAAAGACCTGATGAGATCATGAAGATCCTTATTATTTTCAAGATTCAGCCCTCTGTTTCTAAAAACAGCTGAGCTCATGCTCTTATATCCTTTGATAGTGGATACGGCCAATTTGGACTCTTCTCTTAAGAAGAAGAGAAAATCCCGCGATTTCGGTTACAGAGGTATTGGAAGAGGACAGCTTCTTCGACCTACACCATCTAAGGAAACTTCCCACTTCGATTGGTAGACCCCGCAAGGTAGAGGCTCTGCGGGCTCTAGCAATTGCAGTTGCCACTTTCTTTGAAAAGCCTCTCGCTCTGACCAGTCTTTCGATAGTCGAAAGGCAGTCAGGGAGAGACTTTGGATGTTTTTTGTGGAACCTCTCGAAGTGGGGTTGTCTGAGCAGATCTGTCCTGTTTGGAAGAGATCTGGGGAAGTCCACCGTCCATTCCAGTACCTCTGTGAACCAGATTCGGGAAGGCCAGAGGGAGCAATTAGAGTTAGTCTCATTCCTCCGATGCCCACAAAATTTTCTTAGTACTTTCCCAGCAATTTGAATGGGGGGAAAGGCGTAGGCGTCTATGCTGACAATCATGAGGAAAGCATCGATCGCCGTGGCTCTGGGATCTTCTTCTAGCGAGCAGAAGTTGTCTATCTTCCTGGAGAGGACGTGGCAAACAGGTCGATCTGGGGTCTTCCCCAGAGGGGGCGGCCACATTTGTCTGCAAACTTCTGAGTGGAGCATCCACCTCTGTCGGGAGTACCTGGTTTCTTTCTGCTCAACCTGTCTGCCCTTAGGTTTTTTACTCCTTGAACAAACCTTGTCCGCAGAATAATGCCCCGTTCCTCTGTCCAGGTTAATAGATCTCTCGCTATTTCGTTCAGTGAGAAAGAGTGAGGTACCCCCTTGATTCCGGATGTAAGCCAGAGCTGTGGTATTGTCGAATTGACTTGAACTACCACTCCTCTGACTTCCGCTTCGAAGTATTCCAGGGCTAGATGAATCGCCAGGAGTTCCTTCGCATTGATGTGCAGTGTAGTCTGTTGTTTGGTCCAGGTACCTGCCACCTCCTTTGGACCCAGTGTTGCTCCCCAACCTGTTTCCGAGGCATCGGAAAACAACACTCGGTGAGGGTTCCGAATCAAGAGGGACACCCCTTCGTTCTTTGTTAACCGGGTTAACCACCACTTCAGGTCGGATTTTATCCCCTGTTGAATGGGAAAAACGTCTGACAAGTCTCCTGTCTTTTGACTCCACATTTGTTTGAGATAAAATTGCAGCGGTCTGAGATTTTAATCTCCCTAGGGTGGAAATGAACTGCTCTAACGAGGAAAGGGTGCCCAGCAGACTGAGCCATTCCCTCGCCGAGGTCCGTTCTATCCCTAAGAAGTTCGAGATTTTTTCTAAGCCTCGAGCAATTCTCTCTTGAGATGGAAAAGCCCGAAAACCCCGAGAATCCATCTGTATCCCCAGATAGACTATGTTCTGTCTGGGGATCAATTGTGATTTCTCGAGGTTTCACGAGTAGTCCCAGAGATTTTTGTCAAATCCAAAGTCTTCTCCAAGTCCTTCAAGCACTGAAGTTCCGATTTTGCTCTTATTAGCCAATCGTTCAGATAAAGGGATATATTTATGCCTTCTAGATGTAGCCATCTCGCAACAATCATCATTAGCCTCGTGAATACTTGAGGGGCTGTAGACAGGCCGAAGCATAGGGCTCTGAATTGGAATACTTTTCCTTGCATCATGAACCGGAGATATTTCTTCAATGATGGATGTAGGGGGACATGAAAGTAAGCATCTTGTAGATCTAAGGAGACCATCCAATCTCCTGGACGAAGAGCTGCAAGAACCGATTTTGATGTTTCCATGGAGAACTTTGTGTTCTCTACAAATCGGTTCAATGCGCTCACATCCAGGACCGGTCTCCACCCTCCCGAGGATTTCGGAACCAGAAAAAAGACGGTTGTAGAATCCTCGGGAATGCGGATCCCGAACCACTTCGATGGCCTCCTTTTGCAACATCTGTTCTACCAGTTGCAATAATGCTTCTTTCTTGGCAGGGTCCCTGTATTGGGCTGACAGTTCCCTCGGGTTCGTTGTCAAGGGAGGCCTGTCTCGAAAGGGGATCATATATCCCTTCGTCACCACTGAAAGGGACCATATTTCTGCCTGTCTCAGGGTCCATTCTTCGGAAAATTTCCAAAGTCTGGCTCCTACTGGTGCTTGAAGAACTGGTGTTTCATTTAGCTTTCTTAATAGGTCTGAATGAAGATCTACCTCTCTTCTGTACTCCTCTTTTCTTAAAGGAGGGTCTGGCAGAAGAGCTCCCTCGAAAGGGCTGTTGAGGAGTACGATTCTCTCTTCTTCACAGGAACCGAAGCCCTTGATTTCTTTGCAGATTGGGCCAAGAGATCTTGTGTGGCCTTTTCTGTCAAAGAATGAGAAATGTCCTTAACTAGTTGTGCAAGAAACAATTGGTCCGAAAGAGGAGCATAAAGAAGAGATGAACTCTGAATGGGAGTAACTGCTTTCGTCAGAAGGGAGCTAAATAAGACTCTCTTCTTCAGAATCCCAGTTCCAAACAGCAAGGCCACCTCTCCTGATCCATCTTGAACCGCTTGTCCATGCAGGACAGTACACTATAAAGGACTTCTGGACTAAGAGATTCATTCTCTTGAGTCTTCTTGGCCACACCCCAAGGGACCAGTCTAAGAAGTTTTAAAAACTTCTAAGACATTAAAACAATCCACCCTTGAGGAGATGGTCCATCTCAGAAGTCCCCCATGTGATTTTTGCAGATGACAATGCTTGTCTCCTTGACGAATCCACCAGATTCGAAAAATCTGCTTCGGCAGTGGTAGGGAGAGCTAGACCCAATGACTCGCCCGTCTCGTACCAAATTCCCTTCTTTCCTGATAGTTTGGAAGGAGGGCAGGCAAAGACTGTCTTCCCCGCCTTCTCCTTGGATTGAAACCAATTTCCTACGAATCGGAGAGCCTTATTCATAGAAATGGTTGGTTTCATTTTAACGAAGGATAATGGCTTTGAGACCTTCGTACTTGTAAATTAAGACCTCGGAGAAGGAGGAGCAGTAGGGCTTAAAGAGTCCCCAAACTCTTGAAGTAAGAGGGCTGCCAGCGTCTTGTAATCTGACAAGCCTGGAGCCGATGATCTTCCGAGTCCGAAACTTCTTCAAATCCAACTCCATTTCCGAAGAGGATTGTTTATTTTCAAATAGGAGACGGGTCTCTTGCAACATCTGCCCCACTCTCGCAAGAACGACGACCGCCTGTGCGGGAACTTGCGTCCCTACGAGAGATAGGTTGATCCTGCAACACGACCTTATCCTTCCTCCTGGCAAGAGTGACGGCCGCCTGTGCGGCACCTTTCTCTCCTGTCAGAAGAATGATTGTCCTCTCCTATCAGCTTTCCCCGGAACCACCCATATCCTGACAAGGGTTACTACGGCCTGTGTGCGACACCTAGATTCCCTGTCAGGTAAAGGTTTATCCTTCCGAAAGCTAGGCAAAAAACCCTCCTGGCTTAATTGTCTTTTTTTGGAAGAAGTAACCCGTCCTCTTGGTTGTTGTCACTTGTGGCTCATTGCGCCAGGTTGGCGCTCGTGGCTCCTTGCGCCGGCTGGCGTCTTGGGGCATTTCGGCAGGGTGGCGCTTCTGGCGCATTTCGGCAGGGTGGCGCCTTCTGGCGCATGCGCCAGCTACACCCAGGCTGGCGCATGTGGCGCTTCTGGTCTTCCGACTCGTATGGAGCTTCTAGCGCATCTGGCGCATTGCGCCAGGGCTATGAACCAGGGCTGGCCGCATGTGGGCTTCTGGGTTTCCCTTACTCCCGTCCTGGAGCTTCTAGCGCATCTGGGCATTGCGCCAGGTTGGCGCTTTTGGCGCATTCTTCTTCTTTCCTTTCCTTTGTTCTCTTTATCGGAAGGAAAGAGTCCTTTTTTCTGGGAGTCTCCTTCGTGAAAACTCCTACTAAAGCGGAAAGCTGCTCCTGTACATTTAGGAGAATTTTCGCGCCGCATTCTCTTTCTCCTTTCCATATTCAGGTGAGGGAGGTCTAGAAGAGGAAGGAGACTCCGATTTACGTTTGGGAATTAGTTTTCTTTTTCTTCCTTTCACATGGAGATCCATCGGAGAAAAGTTCAGGGCTTGAATTCAAAGTTGGAGCCTTCCCAACTCCTCTTTAAGGGCGTGACAGTTCATCAGAGCTCCAGCCCCTTACATTAGGTGAAGAATCTGACGACGAAAAACACTTTTTTAGGATGCTTTTTCGGTAGCGATCCTTGGCAGTTCGGGTCGTCACAGAATCTCCGAGGGGGACGCCTGATCGTGGGGATTCTCCATAACCTCTGTAAGGCTTTTGACATTCCTTCTCCTCTGGGCCTGTGAGCTTGGAAAGAGGTCTAGGCCTGGGAGCGATATGGAGCCGATCAGACGCACCCTCCACTGCACTAGGGACACTTAAATCACTCTCACTGTGCTTACCTTGTAACATCAGCATATTACGTTCCATCCTTTGTAGTGCAGCTTTTAAGATCTGCATTTCCGTTGCTGGATTTTGCAGTCTTAGTACACGAGGAAGAAGATACAGGTTTGAGGTTAGGTGTTATTTTAATAGACTCGTTAGAACGAGACCTACTTACGCTTCTGGAGGAAGCCTTCCTAGCCCTATCCATATCTAATTTCCTTAAATAGGAATTTAAATTCTTCCATTCATCCTCATTCAAACCTGCACATCATCACAGGTGTTTAGATCATTGAAACATTCATTCATTCTACACCCTTACAAACTGTGTGAGGATCTACCGAAGCTTTCGGTAGCCTCACCATGCATCCTCATTTACACACTGTCTTCTAACCGTAAAGCTAGAATCCGACATTATAAGAAATATCCAAAAACCAAGTCCAAATAACAGTCCACGAAAGAGTATGCCAAACCAAAGATCCAATACGTCACCAAAATAACCGGCTTAGAAGATCAATAGCGATGAAAAACACGAAAATCAAATCAGGAGTACCAACAACAATGTTTGCTGTCACGGCCGATAGAGAAAATCTCTTAGAAAACGGGAATGATTCCTATTCCCGCCACCAGTGGCGGGGCGGTAGATCACCTGACCTACCTGTAGAGTGTGCCGCGAAATTCGAATTTCTATCGGGGACGACGGAGTCTATAGCTAAATATATATCTGACAGGTAAGTTGAATGCATAAAATGACCTTTCCATTTCACTTGTAAGGATAATTCCTCTTCTTAATGAGATGAGAGAATTTTTATGGTAAGGATGCACGTGTTTATTATATTTCAAATAAAATAATAATACCATAATAGAAGTAGTAATAATACGATAACTAATTTCAAAAGAAAAAATTCTTCTTTGTTTTGTTTTTCTGTATCAATTTCCCAAAACTCAACTCGAGTGACACTCAAGCTTAACAATGCCCATACAATGGTTCAACGAATTTAAGGTTTTATGTAATCCTCTCTCTCTCTCTCTCTCTCTCTCTCCTCTCTCTCTCTCTTACTGAGATGAGATCATTTTCAGGACGTGTATGTAATAAGTTTATTATTAATATTTTCCAATAATAATATATAAGTACAAAATTCATATCTGAGTATTTTAAATACAATAATCATTCCATTTCTCTCTTTTAAATACTGTAAGGACAACTCTCTCTCTCTCTCTCTCTCTCTCTCTCTCTCTCTCTCGTCTCTCTCTCTCTCTCTCTCTCTCTCTCTCTCTCTCTCTCTCTCTCTCCACAAGATACTTCTCATACATTTGATGTTTCTATTTCTTCCTTTTATCTCTCTCGCTCTCAGCAAAAGAAATTGATAGGAACAGACAAACATAATTGCACAGTCCTCTCTTTCTCTCTTCTCTGGAGTAAATATATGTATTAATGGGAGGGGGAAAAAAGTTGCCTACAGACGTTCATTTCAATCTATTGAAACTAAGGAGTTATTCTCTCTCTCTCTCTCTCTCTCTCTCTCTCTCTCTCTCTCTCTCTCTCTCTCTCTCTCTTGTATTTTAATGAAAATATACAGTAATTTGTGAAACTACACAGTGTTGCACATGAAAAAAAGTAAATTAGTGATAAGAAAAATTGCAAATTAGTAGTGAAATTTTCCCTGTGGACATGTTTTCAAGAACGTCGTTCCGCTTACGACGATTTTCGGGTTACGACGCGTCTTAAGAACGGAACCCCCGTCGTAACCCGGGGACCGCCTGTATTTTTTACAAGCTGGCTATTGAATAAATTTGTATTTTTCTCAATCAAAACATATGCCCCTCAATGCTAACTTTCCTCTTTTAACGACTTTCTGGTCATTGCAAATTCGGCCCCATAATTTCTTATGATGCGAAAACAGGGCCCAGGGAACCGTCCCAGACCGCAAAACGATTGTGTCACACTACGGCGATAATCTGGCAGTAAAACATCTTCATATATCCAAAAAAGTAAATAATAAAGATATAGATGCGCATTACGATTACTTTTAACAATTACGTGAATAGCTGATAATCTGCATGAATAACTGGTAAACTGTTCTGAAAGGAAGTTGAGTAAAGCAATTATTTACAATAGGTACGAAAGTCAAGATGTCGTGACATCATAATACAGGACTTAAACGAACGTTCTAATTCCAAAAAATAATTACTTAAATTTGAGTCAGAATCGAGTTACTTTTTAAATAACAAATATTTTCAAATTAATCATCATAAATATGATATTGTTATGATACAATAAAGTTTGTTCATACTTACCTGGCAGATATATATATAGCTGTATTCTCCGAAGGTCCGACAGAATTTCAAAAAACTCCCGGCACACGCAGTGGTCGGCCAGGTTTTGGTAGTACCCATTCCCGCCGCTGGGAGGCGGCGTAAGGAACCATTCCATTTTCTGTCAGATTTTTCTAGTGCCACTGTCTCCTGAGGGAAGGTGGGTGGGCACTTTGATTATATATATCTGCAAGGTAAGTATGAACAAACTTTATTGTATCATAACAATATCATTTTGTTCACGAATCTTACTGTCAGATATATATATAGCTGAATCCCACCTTTGGAGGAAGGGGGAGGACAGATTCGATTTTGGGAAACAATTTCAATATATATGATTGATATTTTGGTTCCTTAACTGTTAGCATAGCTGACTTCGTGAGTACCCTCACCAAGTCTGCTTCTGCTTTACTAGAGACTCCAGCTAGGTAGTGACCTGTGAAGCTGTTGAGTTCTAGAGGATCTGTCAACGGGGGCGTGACCACAATGCAACTAGATCCTATATTATAGACCTCCAATTTCGGTACTGCATTCCTAGAGGTGCCAGCAAGGACGTGACCTGTGAGCTGGTGCGCTCTAATGAACTGTCACGGGGAGCGTGACCACAATGTGACAGATCATATAGGCGTTGTTTAGACACCGAATGCTGTTAATGCTTCACTGGAGGTGCCAGCAAGGACGTGACCTATGTAGCTGTGCGCTCTCAGATGATTTGTCAATGGGGGCGTGACCACACTGTGACAAAACATTTTACCCTACTATGAGGGCGAAGCAAAAACATTACCACCTGACCTAGCCTATCTGGTTAAACTTCGTATAACCAAGGCTAATGGAGGGAAGTCCGCCTAAGGCGGCCTACCCAAGGACCACATAAAACTAAACACCTACATAAACATAATAAAATAAAAATAAAAAGAATAAAATTAAAAAGTCCAAACTAATATTATTTCTAAAAGATAGGAAGAGTGCCTACTCTCTGTCCCCAATATAGTGTCTGCTGCGACATATGGGCCCAAAGAGTAGCAGTTCTCGTATGTAATCCTCACCTCCGAAGGTAGAGAGGCAAACATGAATTACTACGCCAAAATGTGGCATTCAAGATGTCATTGAGTGCCATGTTCTTTTGGAAGGCTACCGACGTAGAAATAGCCCTAGTCCATGCGCATTCACCTTCAACACTTTCATATCACTGTCTTGACAGGATGAATGCACTTCCTTGATGGTGCCCTCAGAAAAAAGCCAAAGCATTCTTTGACACTGGTAACTTGGCTTCCTGACCAAACACCACAAAGTTATCAGAAGGACCTCTTATAAACCTTGGTGCCTATCTTTTCAGACGGAGGTTGACTTCCTAGCTATTGCTTAGGAGTCTGCTTCGTCTCAAGAGCCTCAGCGACGATGTGACCTATGGGTAAGAGTTCTGTGGGTTTTGCCAATGGGGTCTTATCCACTTACTTGGCAAAGCCTAAACTGGCATTGTCAATGGGTGCTAATCACTCATATGACCATATACCTATGCCTATTAGCATAATTAAGGAGCACAACACCGATCCCGATCACCTGATCCTAACACGAGGGTTAGCGCTTAATTTGAAAAGTTAAACTAAAAATTAACTCACTAGTTAAAGGATCAGTGTCGGCTCCCTATCCCAGCAACGTATCCGCAGACACGAATAACCAAGAGAAAGGATCTCTTGTAGGTTGAATTGACATCCTTCCGTTGTAACGGGAGGTCAACACAGAATTGCATCTCACGTAAGTGACAGCTCATATGTCCTTTATGACATATTGTTATGGAACCAAGAAGAATTCATAAAAGCTCGCACTTCATGCATAGGTTCGAATGGACTGGACATGAGGAACTTCAGAACTACATCCAAGTTCCAAGACGGCAAAACTTAGATTGTTGAACCTTCATCGTTTCGAAAGATCTCAAGAGATCGTGAAGGTCTCTGTTGTCCGCCAAGTCCAGGCCTCGTGCTAAAGACAACTAAAAGCACACTCTTATAACCCTTGATTGTAGAGACTGCAAGTTTTAGATCCCTTCTCAGAAAAGGAAGTCAGCAATCTGGCTCACAGAGGTCGTGGTGGAGGAAATGCCGTTCTTCTTGCACCAACTCCTGAAGACTATCCACTTCGATTGTGCACTGCGTTGGAAAATGCTCTTCTTGCACTGGCGATAGCTTTCGCCATTGACGTATAAAAGCCTCTCGCTCTGGCCAAACTTTTGGATAGTCTGAATGCAGTCAGACTCAGAGCGAAGAGGCTTCTGTAGGTACTCTCGAAGTGGGGCTGTCTGAGTATCTGTCCTTACTGGAATGTCCTCGGGAAGTCTACTGCAAAGGCCATGACCTCTGTGAACCACTCTCTCGCAGGCCAGAACGGGGCGAACAAAGTCATTCTCGTCCCTTCCGACACCGCAAACTTTCTCATGACTTCCCCTAAGATCTTGAACGTGGAAAAGCGTACAGGTCCATCCCCGTCCAGTCCCAGAGAACGTGTGTCTATCGTCACTGCAGCTGGGTCGAGGTACGGGGGAGCAGTACAGTGGAAGCCTCTTCGTTCTGGACGTCGCAAAGATATCCACGAGCGGACGTCCCCATAACCCCCACAGCTCTTGGCATACCTCCTGATTGCAGAGTCTACTCGGTTGGCAGAAGTTGACTCGTCTGCTGAGGAGATCTGCCCAGACATTCTCTACTCATGCTACAAACTTCGTAAGGATCATGACGTCCAGTGCCCTTGCCCACAGCAAGATCTCCTTTGCCAGAGCAAAAAGGGACTGAGACTGTGTTCCTCCCTACTTCTTCAAGTACGCCAGAGCTGTGTGTTGTCTGAGTTGACTTGGACTATTCGATGAGAGACTTTTTCTTGGAAAAAACTGAAAAAACGAAGCTAAAAAGATGGCTGCCATTTCCTTTAGGTTTATGTGCCAGGACAACCTGTTCCCCTCTCCAGGTGCCTGCCCTTCTTTCCCCCTTTCCCCCTAATGATGCTACCCCCATCCCGTTGGATGGACGCGTCGGAGAACCAACACTAGGTCGGGGCCTTGAAAGCCTTGAGAGACACGCCCTCCGACAGCTACACTGGATCTAGCCAACATTTCAAGGGATGTTTTTACCTCTCCTGAAATTTCCAAGATCATGTGTAGATTCTTGTTTCTTTCTAATTGTACTTGAGAAAAAAATTGTAACGGTCTGAGGTGCAGTCTCCCCAAGGAAACAAACTTCTCCAGCGAGGAAATGGTCCCCAGTTAGACTCATCCATTCCCTCACCGAGCACGAATCTTTCCTTAGGAAGGCTAACACTTTGTCTAAGCCTTGCTGCTGACGTCCTGGGACGCAAAAGCTCGAAAAGCCACTGAATCCATCTGAATCCCCAGATACACGATGGATTGGGTTGGGATCAGATGTGACTTTTCGAAATTCACCAGTAGTTCCAGGGACTTCACCAACGATTAAGTTGTTTGAAAATCCTTCAGACACCGCGCTGTTTGAGTGGAGGCATGAATGAGCCAGTCGTCCTTCGAAGATAACAATTGCGAAGGAGGAGACTGAGGGGCCGCAGGCTGAAACTATTCTTCAAAAGAGGCTCGAAGCCATCGAACCAAGACCTCCTCTTTCTTCTCAACTGACACACGTTCGGGAAGAATGGTAACCGTGCTCTCTAGACAACCTCTGGAGAGCTGCATGAAATCTAGAGAGCAAGGCAACTGGCAAAGAAAGAGCGGAATGAGGAGAAGGAGAAGGGACTGCCTGGACTCTTGATTGGCAGCCTATCATCCTTCCTCTCGCGATGTGGCTTTGCCTTTCTCACTGCAATCAACGAAACAAGTTGTTGTTGCAAAGACACAATCATCCTTTTTCGATGGAGAACATTCCTTCTCAGGCAAAAGGCTGATCCTTTGAGAAGACGATGTCGAGGGGAAGCCCTCCTCCTTCTTCCATGGACCGCCAAGGATATATCTTTGGAGCGGACCGAAAGCGCTCAAAAAGCATACTCATCGAAGACGTCCTCTCCGGTGAAGATCGCAACACAGTAGAAAAGAGAGAGGACGTGAAGCGTCCCCCTCCCTGAGACCATACATCATACATCTTAGCTCTCTTTTACTGCGGAAAGTCTTCCAATTGCCCAGGAGACGACTGCAAAGCAGAAGGAGCTAACGGACGAGAAGCGTCCCCCTCCGAGGAACCAAAGACGACGGCCGCCTGTGCGACATATAGCGTCTTCGTTCTCCTCAGAGGGAGCGAGACCCTCCGAGAGTTCCAACTCCTGCGCGGGGAGGACGTCTCTGAAGACAAAAGTAATCTTTCAAGATTCAAATTCTATGAGATTATGAGCCATGACATCACCTATAGACAAATCTTGACTATGAGAGATGTTCAGAATCATTTCTAGATCATCTATGCTATTCCAGTTTTTCTGCAGGAAAAACTGGAGAGGTGTGAATTTCAGTCTATTCAGGGAAAACAAACTTCTCCAGCGAGGAAAATGGTCCCCTGCAATTCATTCATTCCCTCACCGAGCATGTTTCCTTCCTAATAAGGCTGCGTTTCACTTAAACAGGAGTAATTTTGAAGACACTGTAGAAGATTGTTCATTTGTTTCTTCCTAAAGTCTCCTTCCTGAGATCATTACTATTCTCTGATTTTCGGCGAATGTCTGAAGAAGCATTACGTTTGTGCGTCCATCCAAGCGTCCAGCCGAGCATCCATGCCGAGCGTCACGCTCGGCGCTGTGTATTTTGGCAGCGGAAGGAGTCCCCTTCATAATCGAGCAAGGGACGTCTCAGCGAGCTAATTGACTGCATCTCTTGCAACATCATTCTTGTTTCGAGGGAATCATGTGTGCTATGCCGCTGTAGACTCGGACAGAATTCTGTTACCATGCGGTAAACAGAACCGAAAAAGGTCTAATACATAATATATATACATACACACACATATACATTTACACTATATATCATACATATATATACATATATATATATACATATACACATACATATATATATCACACCCACATACACATGTATACAGGCAAGGTCCCCGGGTTACGACGGTTCCGGCTTACGACGTTCCGAGGTTACGACGCTTTTTCTTAAATATTCAATGAAAAATCCGTCCTGGGTAACGACGCTTGTTCCGAGGTTACGACGCTGACGCTTCCGACGCTCCGAGTTAACGACGCTTTTTAAAAACGCATACTATGATAAAAATCCTTTATAGTTTAGCACAGTATATTAATAAAAATAAGTTTCTGGTTAGATTACAACAAAAATTTTGAGATTATGATGATTTTCGACACTTTTGTTGTATTTTTCTATGTTTTTTAGTGACGCCTCATATGCGGAACTAGTTTCCGAGCGAATGAATACATACTATAGTTTACATATAACAGTCCAAAAGCGCAAATAATGAAAAAATCATTGCTTGTTTCCAGTAATAATAACAAAAACGAAGTTTCTGTTAGATTACAACGCAAATTCCAAGTATCCAAAGAGAGACATTATCCAGTAATTTGATCAGAGAGAGAGAGAGAGAGAGAGGCGTCTTCGACGCTCCGAGTTAAGGACAGAGAATTGTTTCGTTTCGTTAAACGGTTTGAGATTATGATGATTTTCGACACTTTTATGTTGTATTTTTCTATGTTTTTTAGTGACGCCTCCATATGCGGAACTAGTTTTCCGAGCGAATGAAATACATACTAGTTTACATATAACAGTCCAAAACAAAAGGCGCAAATAATGAAAAAATCATTTGCTTGTTTCCAGTAATAATAACAAAACGAAGTTTCTGGTTAGATTACAACGCAAATTCCAAGTATCCAAAGAGAGACATTATCCAGTAATTTGATCGAGAGAGAGAGAGAGAGAGAGTCCTTCCGAGAGTTTAGGACAGAGAATTGTTCGTTTTCGTTAAACGGTTTGAGATTATGAGGATTTTTCGACAACTTTTTATGTTGTATTTTTCTATGTTTTTTTAGTGACGCCCTCATATCGAACTTATTTTTTCCGATCGATGAATACATACTAGTTTTACATATAAAAGAGTCCAAAAGCGGCAAATAATGAAAAATCATTTGCTTGTTTTCCGTAATAATAACAAAACAGTTTCTGGTTTATTCAACGCAAATTCCAAGATTCCCAAAGAGAGACATTATTCCGGGATTTGGATCAGAGAGAGAGAGAGAGAGAAGAGAGAGAGAGCGCGAGAGAGAGATAGAGTGAGAGAGAAGAAGAGAGAGAGATGCGTCCTTCCGTCCGAGTTAATGGACAGAGAAGTGTTCGTTTCGTTAAACCGGCCCTCTTGACTCATGCCAGTAAATGTTTTGTTGATACTAATAATATAATCCTATTTAAAAAGATACGTTTACTTTAATTAGTCTATATGATCGTAAATAGTAATCAACTGTTCTTGTAGCCCTCAATATTTGGCAAAATCGAAGTATCCCAAAGAGAGACATTATCCAGTACGTAATTTGATCAGAGAGAGAGAGAGAGAGAGAGAGAGAGAGAGCAGCCAGAGAGGGGAGAGAGAGAGGAGAGAGAGAGAGAGACGCTTTGGCAACAATGGTCTCGGGGGTTTTTAATAGCTTCCTTCTGCTTGATGATCGTGGATATTGTAGAAGGATTTCGAGCCATACTCGTTTGCCAAATCGACGATACGAACGCCCCACGTTCATGCTTTTTTTTTGCTATAATTTCATGTTTGCGTTCCATCGAAATCATTTTCTTGGGTTTTTTCTTATCACCTGCTTTGTCTTTAGCTTTGAGACCATGGTTAATAATAAAATAGACAAAATAACACGAAAAATAGGCGCAAATACAACGAACTAAACAACGACGTGTTAACATGCAGCACCAACAAACAAACAGACTGAACGCCATTTTATCGGTCGCCTAATACAACTCAAACACTCATCGCAAAATCGTATCTCAAATATTTCGTTGTATATCAAAGCTTGTATTTTCGCAAATTTTCTGTTATATCTCAAAAACATTCGTATATTAGGGCAATCGTATGTCAAGTTTCCAATGTAATTTGATCAGAGAGAGAGAGAGAGAGAGACGCTTTGGCAACAAATGGTCTCGGGGATTGACGTAACGTTTATTTTCTGAACAGATATGGACAGAGAAGTGTTAGTTTCATTAAACGGCCTCTGACTCATGGAGGGAAATGTTTTGTTGTACTACTATATAAGCCTATTTAAAGATACATTTACTTTAATTAGTCTATATGATACGTAAATAGTAATCAGCTGTTCTTGTAGCCCTCAAGATTTTGCAAAATCACTCCAGGTTGTACATAAAAACTTCAAGAATGTAGTGTCACCAGAGGATTACAATAGTTTTTACCTTCAAGAACCAGCATTCTTTTATGAAAATAACTCCAGGTTGTACATAAAACTACAGGAAACAACATGTAGTGTAACCAAAGGATTACAAGTAAGGTTTTTTATAACTTTTTATTAGTTAAGACATATTTCCAAGCGTCGTTCCGGCTTACGACGATTTTTCGGCTTACGCCGCGCTCAAGAACGGAACCCCCGTCGTAACCCGGGGGACTGCCTGTATATTTATATTTATTTATTTATTTATATGAAAAAATTCTCGCAAAGTGAAGATGTTCAGCCATGTATGCTAGAATTCCCCTCAACCCCGAGGCTAAGGCGTGATTGTAGGGTAGAAATACGGTTAGTCCGTCAATCCCGCAGGAGAGAGAGAGACGTAACCTACCGCGCATGGCAGACAATCAGATGGAACCTGAGCACTGGCATTACGCATTAGTGACAGCAGACTCAGAGAACGTTCGTCGTTCTCCGCACTGCTCTGCCTGAGTTGCCACCTACACCATTCTACGAATGAATAGGTTTACATATCAATTATAGAGCAGACCAAAATCCATCAAACTGGTATATTTAAGCGAAACTGAATTTGCTAAATATAAAAGGCTAACTTGGTATTGTCATAACAATACCTTAAATGTTTAAAAATAGGGAAACCGGCAACCCCCCCCTGAATAGTTGCAGGGAGAACCGATTAAATGTAATAAGAATAATCGTACTCTCGTTGTCCTCCGTAGGAGTAACTATGGTATGAGTATATAACTTGAACCATACCACTGCTTGATAGTAATATGACGTAAGGGCAAAAATAATATTACTATGATACAACATCGCTTGTTCACCTTTACCTGGCAGATATATATATACATATATCTGACTGGTAAGTTTTATGAACAAACGTAGAGTATGAACACTCATGGTATTATCACTATACTTCACTACACTACTAAAACTTTCCAATGCAAACATGATTCCAGGCTACGCAAAGATTTAAGAATCACAGTATAGGGTATTACCCTCCAAAGACACTCAGTTTGTAGGGCCCGAACCCGGACATCACAGGTCGTGGAGGGATAAATTCTACTGGACGGGTAACTTTGTGTTACACACCTGGAGGAAGACATCCTTACACTTTCACGTTCTAGTTTACGTACTATGATTCATAAGCCTTCCACGCAGAATCAGACATATTTTCACACTCGTTGCAGCGGTCATCAAACATACAAACATGTTTCTACAATTCGCGCACACTGTATGAGGGTCTACCGAAGTTTTTGGTAGCCTAACCTTGCATTCTTCCACACAACATACTCTGGCCTAGTCGAACTAGATCCAGACATCGTAAGTTTAAGGAAAAATCAAGCCAAATAAAAACAATCCACAATTAGCGTATGCCTAACCACCGACCCTAATCAAATAACCCAAAAATCAATCGGGATACTCAAGTGACCAAAAGAGTTCCAAAATCCAATGACGGAGGTGCAGAAAACACTTGTTGTCTGCACCGGCGACAGAAAATATCTGACAGAAAATGGGAATGGTTCCTTACGCCCGCCTCCCAGCGGCGGGAATGGGTACTACCACCTGGCCGACCACTGCGTGTGCCGGGAGTTTTGAAATTCTGTCGGACTTCGGAGAATACAGCTATATATATCTGACAAGTAAGATTCGTGAACAAAATGTAAAATATGGATGTTTTACTATTTATTTAAAAAATTATCCAAGTGCACGCTTCGTCGTCGTCTTCTACCAAAACAGTTATTAACTAACAAACAAGCCGGTTAGAGACCGTGTTCCGATTGTTGTGATGAAAGTGCCCCAGCGTCTGTGGGTGCAAGTTGTGTGTGGATTTATCATAGGAAATGGGAAGTTTATTGACACAAGCGACTCCGTAAACATAGAGATAGCGTCAATCTTCTAAATATTTCGAGTTGTAAGTAAAAATAAGTAAAAATGTTGAACGCGTTTTGGTGAGATTTGGACTGCCTTGTACCACCATTTCACTACCCTCTGTTTAAATCTTAAAATTTGGCCTTAATTTCTAACTTTGGAGAAAAATGATATTGTAATGATACAATTAAGTTTGTTCATACTTACCTGGCAGATATATATATAGCTGTATTTTTCCGAATCCGACAGAAATTTAAACACTTAACGACACACGCAGTGGGAGTCAGGTGGTTAGTACCCATTCCTGCCGCTGGGAGGCGGGTATCAGGAACCATTCCCATTTTCTATTCATAATTTTATTTCCACTGTCTCCTGAGGGGAGGTGGTGGTACTTGATTATATATATCTGCCAGGTAAGTATGAACAAACTTAATTGTATCATTACAATATCATTTTGTTCATGAAACTTACCTGTCAGATATATATATATAGCTGAATCCCACCTTTGGTGGTGGGAGTAGATAGAATAGAAGATTTTAGGAAACATATATATGCAGATAATTGATATCTTGGTTCCTTACCTGTTAGCATAGCTGACTTCGTGGTTTACTGCCGCGTAAGTCTGCTTGTGCTACTAGAGTTGCCAGCAAGGTAGAGACCTATAAAGCTGGTGCACTCCAGATGATCTGTCAACAGGGCGAGACCACGACGTGACTAGACCAGTTGACCATACAAATGAGGGCAACGAAGTAAAACCAAACCACCTGGCGTAGCCTACCAAAAAGTATTACTTAGACTAAGCTAATGAAAAGGGAGATCCGCCGCAGGCGGTCAACCCCACAACCTAACACAAGTTAAAAAACTCCCCTAACCATTAAAGGATAGATGAGCGCTACCTCCTGCCCCCAAAAACAGTGTCTGCAGCGACGTATGGTCCGAGCGAGTAACAATTTTCGTATGTTGCTTTCACCTCCCGCAGGTAGTGTGAAGCGAACACCGAATTGCTTCGCCAATAAGTGGCGCCCAAAATATCTTTGATTGCCATATTTTTGTGAAAAGCCACCGAAGTAGCAATAGCCCTCAACTCGTGGGCTTTCACTTTCAGAAGCTCCATGTCACTTTTTTTCACTACACTTTTCATGGGCTTCCTTAACCGTACTTCTTAAGAAGAACGCCAGTGCGTTCTTCGACATCGGAAGATTTGGTTTTTCACAGAGCACCACAAGTTCTCCGAAGAACCTCTGCATGCTCTGGTTCTCTGCAAATAAAACTTGAGAGCCCTGACAGGACACAGGACTCTCTCAGCTTCAGGTCCCACTAGCTCCGACAACCCTTTGATCTCGAACGTCCTCGGCCAAGGGTGGAAGGGTTCTCGTTCTTTGCTAAAAGAACGTAGGACTTAAGGAACAAACTGCACTATGATCCTTGAACCCAATGTGCTTTGCTTATGACTTGAATTTCGCTAACCCTCTTCGCCGTCGCCAGAGCGGTTAGGAAAAATGGTCTTCTTAGTAAGATTCCTAAGCGAGGCTAAATGAGCGGTTCAAATTGACTTGACATGAGAAACTTAAGTACCACGTCTAGTTCCACGATGGTACTTTCGGTTGGAGAACTTTCACAGTCTCAAATGATCTAATGAGATCATGAATGTCTCTATCATTCGCTAAGTCGAGTCCTCTATGCCTGAAGACCACAGAAAGCACGCTTCTGTAGCCTTTAATCGTGGGAATGGCTAGTTTCGCTTCTTTCCTAAGGTGAAGAAGGAAATCTGCTATCTGGCTCACAGAGGTTGAGGTGGAGGAAATGCCCTTCTTTCTGCACCAACTTCTAAAGACAGCCCACTTTGATTGGTAACTGCGATTGAGGAGGGCCTCCTTGCGGTGGCAATCGCCGTAGCCACAGGTCTTGAAAAACCCCTCGCTCTGGCCAACTTCTTGATAGTTCTGAACGCAGTCAGACTCAGAGCTGGGGAGGTTTTTGTGGTACCTCTCGAAGTGGGGCTGTCTGAGTAGATCGTTTCCTTAGGGGGTCATAGTCCCTTTGGAAAGTTCTACCAGGAAGGACATCACCTCCCGTTGAAACCAGTTCGACCAACCGCTGGCCATAAGGGGGCGATGAGGGTCATCCTCGCTCCTTCTGATGCAGACGAACTTCCTCATCACTTCCCCAGATTTGGAATTTGGAATGGGGAAAAGCGTAAATGTCTAGTCCCGACCAATTCCACAGTAGGGCGTCTACTGCCACTGCTCCCGGGTCCAGAACTGGGGAGCAATACAGCGGAAGTCTCTTCGTTCGGGAAGTTGCGAAAACGTCCACATGAGGACGTTCCCCACAGCTTCCATAGCGCCTGGCATACTTCCTGATGAAGGGTCCATTCCGTCGGCAGAAGCTGTCTTTGCCGACTGAGAAGGTCCGCTCGCACGTTTTCCACGCCTGACACAAATCTTGTCAGAATCGTGACGTTTTGCGACTTCGCCCAAATCAGGATATTCTTCGACGATGTCGAACAGAGAAGGAGAGTGAGTTCCCCCCTGTTTCCTGAGGTATGCCAAGGCTGTGGTGTTGTCCGAGTTTATCTGAACCACTTTGTTGGAGACTTCCTCTTGGAAGAACCTTAGAGCAAGGTAAACTGCTGAAAGTTCTTTTAGATGATGTGCCAGGACACCTGTTCCCCTCTCCAGGTGCCTGACACTTCTCTCCCTCCCAGTGTTGCTCCCCAACCCGTGGAGGACGCGTCGGAGACAACACTAGGTCGGGGTTCCGAAGCTTGAGCGAAAGTCCTTCCGCAAGCTTCTTTGGATCCAACCACCATTTGAGGTGCTTTTTCACTTCTTCCGTCAAAAACAAGACCTCTTCTAGATCCTGTTTGCGTACCAATTGCTTGAGAGGAAGAATGAAGTGGTCGGAGGTGCAACCTTCCCAGAGAAACAAACTTCTCCAGTGAGGAAATGGTCCCCAGCAGACTCATCCATTCCCTCACCGAGCATGTTTCCTTCCCTATAAAGGCTGACACTTTGTCTAGGCATTGAAGTTGTTGCCCCTGGGACGGAAAAGCCCGAAAAGCCACTGAGTCCATCTGAATCCCCAGATAGACTAATGGATTGAGAAGGAGTTCAGATGCGACTTTTCGCGATTCATTCCCCCAGAAGTCCCAGGGACCTCGCTAACGACAGAGTCTGTGAAGGTCCCTTCAGACACCGGTCTTGTTTTTGCGATGAGGCTCGAATAAGCCAGTCGTCTAGGTAGAGAGAGATCCTATTTCCGCAAGATGGAGCCACCTCGCAACGTTCTTCATAAGAACGGTGAACACCATCGGCGCCGTGCTGAGACCGAAGCAGAGTGCCCTGAATTGGAAAACCTTCCCTTTCAGGACAAACCGCAGGTATTTTCTTGATCGGGGATGGATGGGGACGTGAAAGTATGCGTCCTGAAGGTCTAAAGAGACCATCCAATCCCCCGGTCTTAAGGCTGCAAGCACGGATTGAGGTGTCTCCATCTTGAACTTCTGCTTGGTAACGAAGCGATTTAGACTGCTGACATCCAGAACGGGGCGCCACCCCCCTGACTACTTCGGCACTAGGACAGACGGTTTGTGAAAAAACCCCGTGGAGAAACTCCGGTCGAAGACCTGTTCCACCGCCTGCTTCTCGATCATTTGATCTAGTAGATCGTGAAGCACTTTCTGCTTTTCTCCCTGATACGAAGGAGACCAAATCCTTTCTGGTGATCGAAGACAGCGGGTTTTTGAGGGGGTAAACATTAGGAAAGGAATTCTGTACCCCTTCTTGACGATGTCCAGAGACCAAGCGTCGGCACCTCTCTCTTCCCATGCTCTCGCAAAATGTAGAAGTCTGGCTCCTACCGGTGGCTGAAGGACTTCCCTCTCACTTCTTGCTCTTGGAAGGAGCGGGAGTCTTGCCTCTGAAAGAGCCTCTTCCTCGAGGGGCTGGCTTCGAGGAAGAAGCAGATCGAAAGGGCTTCGATTTCTTCAAAGCAGAGGACCAGAAGACAAAGTAGTTGTAGGCTTCCTAGAAGACTGTGCCAGAAGGTCTTGGGTTGCTTTCTCCTGGAGACTGGCAGCTATGTCCTTTACCATAGACTGGGGGAAGAGATGTTCTGAGAAGGGAGCGAAAAGAAGATCCGCTTTTTGCGCTGGTGAGACCGACTTTGCAGTAAAATTGCAAAAAAGTGCTCTCTTCTTAAGCAGTCCCGTGCTGAAATGAGCAGCCAATTCCTCAGAACCATCCCTGACGGCCTTGTCCATGCAAGACAATACACTGGACAGCTCTCCCAGACTGATGGAATCCGAAACTCCTGGACCTGGCATCCAATACTCCTAGGCACCAGTCAAGAAAATTAAAGACCTCTAGTGTCCTGAAGAGGCCTTTAAGGTGAAAGTCTAACTCACTATGCGTCCAAGAGACCTTAGAGGAAGACAGAAAAGATCTTCTGGCGGCATCCACAATACTACCAAAGTCTCCTTGAGCTGAGGCTGGAAGCTTAACTCCGACGTTTTCTCCCGTCTCATACCACATACCAGCTTTGCCACAAAGTCTTGAAGGTGGTAAAGCGAAAGAAGTCTTGCCTGAAGCTTTTCCTCTTTTTTCCATCCAATCATGGACCTTTCGAAAAAAGCTTGCTTCGTAGAAAGCGACTTCTTCATTTTCACAAAGCCCGAGATCTTAGTAGCTTTGGATGATGAAAACTGAGAGGGAGGAGTACGTGGAGCTTCAGGTTGGAAAGTGTCTGCAAAGACTGACTGTAGCAAACGAGTCAAAACCTTGTAGTCCGTCGAAACTGGAGCCAACTGCTGTTCTTCGTCCACTTCGACGAAAGCGTCACTAATTTCCTCTTCAGACACTGGAGAAGTCGGAGGAAGTAAGGAAGAGTCACGAGCTTTCTCAAAAGAGAAAGAGCGGCGAACAGGAAGAGTTCCCGCTTCCGCTTGCGCTTGCGGAGGAGGTAAACTGACGTCCGTAGGCGCGCGCTTGGCGTCGAAGCCAATCTACTGGCGCCGACTGAAGCGCGCTCGACAGCAACAGGTGTACACCTGGCGTCCACTGGCGCGCGCTGAGCGTCCACTGGCGCGCGCCGAGCGTCCACTAAAACACGCTGAGCGTCCACTGGCGCTCGCTTACCTTGACACCGAATCACGCTCGGCGTCCACTAAAGCGCGCTTGACTTTCACAGAAGCGCGCTCGGCATCTAAAGAAACGCGCTTCTTATCAACAAGTTTCGTAGCAGCGGAAACAAACCGCTTCACGAGAGCGAGAAACGAATTTCTCGCCTCCTCTAGAAAGTTGCTGGGGAGCAGAACGAACTCTAGAGGGAGACTCAAACGGAGAGAGAGACGAGCGAGGATGAGGGGGAGAGGGAGAACGCCTCGACCTCTTCACCAGGAAGATTGTCATCCTTCTTACGGCGAACGTGGAACAGTCTCTCTCGAAGAAAAAACATCTCGAAGTTGCTGCTGAAGAGACTGGAGAATCTTGCTTGTAGGTGAAGCCTCCTTTTCTGGGGAGGGGCTGATCCTGTGAGCAGGCGAGGGGACGCCTTCTTCCTACTCCCAGGAACCGCCACTTCACGCACCTTTTAGAGCGACTGCGGCGCTCGAGAGAAACATCTAGGAAAGACTCCGCCTCCGAATAATCCTTACGCTTCTTCTGCGGAGGAAAAGCAGCAAACTCACTATCAGGCGACGAGCAAAGTTCCGGAGAACAACTTGGACGTGAAGCGTCCCGAACGCGAGCCGTCCTTTTTTCAGCTTTGCGGACGTGATGCGGTATGAGAGCTCACCCCTTCGCGCCCCGGGGAGGAAGCTTCAGAAGAAGAAAAGCACTCCTTGAGAAGACGTGCACGTGCACGCTCCTTGGCAGTCTGGGTAGGTTCGTCAGAAGCTGCCGAAGGCACGCCAGATCGGTGGGGGTTCCTCGTAACCCTCCTTCGACTTTCGACATGCTCTCTCCCCGTAACCTGGGAGTCAAGCAGAGGTCTAGGTCTAGAGGCGGAATGAGGCCGATCTGACGCACCTCCACTACACAAGGGGCACTTTCACTGCACTTCTCTTCACTTTTGCTCTCCAGAGCTAACACTTTGATTCTAAGTTACGAATCGATTCAAGAATTAGCGATAAAGTATTACCTTCTACCGACAGTGCTTCAGGGGCCGGAGGCAACACTACAGGGGTAGGAGCATAATCTACAGAAGGAGGGTTAGCAGGAGAATCATTAAAATCTTGCCTACCTGAAACACTCCTGGAGGAAGACCTCCTTAACCTATCTCGCTCAAGTTTCTTAAGATAGGTTTCATACGCCTTCCATTCCGACTCTGTTAATCTTTCACACTCCTTACAACGTACTTTCAAAACGTACATTCATTCCCCCTGCAAACCTTACAAACAGAATGGGGTGGGGGTCACTGAAGCTTTCAGTAGCCTACCTCTACATTCGGACATAGAACAAAATCTAGCGCTAGCAGAACTAGACCCTGACATCTTGATCAAAGAAAAATCAATACCAAATTCAAATCAATCCAAAGTCAACATGTGCCAAGCCACCGATCCAATTCAGATACCAAAGAAAAAACCAAAAGGGATACTCAAGTAGCTAGTAAGTTTCCAAAATCTGGACGGGAGGAGGTGCTGCAAACAGGTGTTTTCAGCACCGGCGACAGAAAAATTATGAATAGAAATGGGAATGGTTCCTGATACCCGCCTCCCAGCGGCGGGAATGGGTACTAACCACCTGACTCCCACTGCGTGTGTCGTAAGTGTTTAAATTTCTGTCGGATTCGGAAAAATACAGCTATATATATATCTGACAGGTAAGTTTCATGAACAAATACTTACTTCGAAAGGAGAGTAGAGGTCTTTAGCTCCGTTTCTCACCAACAAGAAGTCGCGACTGATGCCCATCTCCGATGTCAGGACACGTTATAATGTACTTTTTTTGGGGTTGTACACGTTGATCGTACATGGTCCACCCCTGTACCATGCAGTTTTTTACCCTATTTATTTTCAGAAAATGTAATAATATAACATGGTAAATATTGTCGAAACTGCAACCTTTATATCGCTAATTGGCAACTCAAATCTCTCGCTGAGACAACAAACACAACGACGACGCCTTCAGATCTCATTCTCTCAGCAATAACCGTCAACTTGAATCATTTACTGATGCAACATAAGACATATTCTCCATTTTCTCCTCACATTTTACACGCATCCAAAATCTGAAAGCACCAGCGTATTCAGGGTGAATTTGTTGTATGAAAACACAAGTTTTATTTTATCTTAATCGCATTAATGATGCAAAATCCGATAAATAAAAACACGTATAAAGAATTAAATGCTTCACTTTTCACTTTTACTCGTTGTAATTCCTTTGTGTTTTATCTTATTGATTTCAGGAAAAGATGACTTAGGGTAGAATATCACGACAGGCCAACCCTCATCACGGTGGACGGGTCTTATTCACTCGATATTTAATTGGTGAAACAAGAATACAATTGCAACTCTAAGCATACCATTTAAAAGACTGAAGTTTCGTCAACATAATGTGATATATGAAAGCCCCATACGAACTAAAATAAGCATGTGAGCTCTTCGTAAAATATGTTTTCAAGGCAGTTTTGAAATCCAATATGGCGGCTACGTTTTGCATGGACGGTTCTCATCAGTGACGGCCACCATCTTTCCCCAGCCTTCCCAGCACTCATTTGAACAATGTTAGCGTATATATGTAACGTTTATTGATCTTACTCAAGATTGCAGTTGTAATCAGCACATGAAACAACATTTTTGTTGCCTATATTAGTGAAAGTATGAAACTTGTTATTCCCGGGGTTATGGTTTGAACTGAATTCATTCTTACCTTGTAATCGGCGGTTTTTATCCTTACTGCCATCACAACTGAAACTCCACAGTGCTTACTTGAATTGTTATTATACACATTTGGTCTCAGTTCACTCCACATTGCACTTTAAACCCGTTGCTGTTTCTGGTTTCTAAGCGCGCGCGCCATAAACACAATTACGAACAGCAGACGACGACAGACGACGAAAACTGCAAAGTTTTTATTCCCTAAACTGTTTACTTTACTCGTTATTTAGTTTAAATTTACTTTGTTATTTAAAAATTTTGATTTAATTCATGTATATTATCCCTTTTTTTTTGCAACCAAATTACCCCGAAAAATTACAGATATTTCTAAAGTAGATAAAATCAAATGTTTCTAACGTTTTCGTACATCTGGCTGCCGAAAACCATAGAGGAACGAATACGGTAAAGTGCATAGAGGAACGACTACGTTTTTTTTTTTTTTGCTTTTTTGTTTTTGCTAGCACTTTTCATTGATTTCAGTCTTTATTAGTATTTTGAATTTCTTTAATAATCGTATGCCAGAAATAAATGTAACCTTTAATGTTTGCATGCTAAGAATGGCAAAATCATCGTTGCCACATTAGTGGAGGCTTCACACATACGCCGTTCCATTATTATAAACTGTTTCCATGAATTCTAGTTGTCATAGTAATGCAATAATGATAAAATTGCTTTAATATTTATGTATATATACTTCCAATACATAGCCTAATTTCACCAATTTCAACGTTTTGTGTGTAGTCTTATACCCAGTTTGGAGGGTCAACACATACCGAATGGCAACAGAGAGAGAGAGAAAGGAAGGCGGAGGAACGAAGAAGAAAAGGGATGGCGGTGGAGGGGGGGGGGGGGGGGGGGGGGGGGGGGGGGGGGGGGGGGGGGGGGGGGTAGGTGGAGCTTTATACGCGTGTTCGTATCCATTTCTGCATAATGGAGTTTTTGTCTCTTGGTACAAGGACAAGTGTCGTTATTCTTTACGATTTAGTGATTCACGATACCCTTATAAATTACGGCACTGGGTGTAATGCACTATAGCAAAATCTCGTTCTGTTACGAGTGTTCGTTACAGAAATAGGTATTGCCCAAAAACGTGCTTGCACTGTCTCTGAAACCCATAGTAGACATGCTGCTTAGTTGTCAATCAAGTTTTTATAACCAAGTATTTTTTACAAGCTAGCTATTGAATAAATTTGTATTTTTCTCAGTCAAAAAAACATATGCCCCTCAATGCTAACTTTCCTCTTTTTAACGACTTTCTGGTCATTGCAAATTCGGCCCCATAATTTCTTATGGTGCGAAAACAGACAGAGGCCCATGGACCGAAAACGATTGCGTCACACTACGGCGATAATCCAGCAGTAAAACATCTCATATATCCAAAAAGTAAATAATAAAGATATATATGCGCATTACGATTATAACAATTACATGTATAGCTGATAACATCTGCATGAATAACTGGTAAACTGTTCTGCAATGACAGTTGAGTATAGCAATTATTTACAATAGGTACGAAAGTCAAGATGTCGTGACGTCATAATACAGAACTTAAAAGAACGTTCTAATTCAGAAAAATAATTACTTAAATTTGAGTCAGAGTCGAGTTACTTTTTCAATAACGAATATTTTCAAATTAATCATCATAAATATGTAAAATATTGAGGTTTTACTAATTTAAAAATTAGCTAAGAGCACGCTTCTCGTCATCTTCTACCAAAACAGCTGTTTACTCCTGGCTTGTTGTTGGTGAGAAATCGTGTTTCGATTGTTGTGATAAAAGTGCTCCAGCGTCTGTGGGTACAAGTGGTGTGCGTATTTATCACAGGAAATGGAAAGTTTGTTGACACAAGCGACTCCGTAAACATCGAGATGGCGTCAATCTTCGAAACATTTTTAGTTGTAAGTAAAAATTTCTAAAGCGTTTTGGTGAGATTTCCACTGCCGTGGGCGCCATTTTCAGTACCCTCTGTTTAAATCTTAAAATTTGGCCTTAATTTCTAACTTTGGAGAAAATACTTACTTCGAAAGGAGAGTAGAGGTCTTTAGCTCCGTTTCTCACCAACAACAAGTCGCGACTGATGCCCATCTCCGGTGTCAGGACGCGTTATAATGTACTTTTTCGGAGGGTGGCAAACGTTGATTGTAGGTGGCCTGTTTGGCCTGCTGTGATGTTTTACCCTACCTAGTTGTACAATTAGTACTATAATACCGAATCCTATGGTATGACCAAAATTTTCCTATCTTGAGCAAAGCGTGAGTTGATTGAAGAAATATAAACATAATATTGCCAGTTTTCTAATCAGATGCCGCCAAACAATCGTCTCGTAGGCGCAAGAATTTGCCTAAAATGAATCGACTAGGGGTAGGGGGGCCGATGAAACACAGCGTACCGTAGGTTACAGCGGGGTACACCTCTGAACCTCAAGTTTAATAATACTGGTTACTCTCAAAATAAAAACAAACATACTCTTGAATGTCATTATACTATAAAATCAGAGTTATCATCACGGCAAAATCGAGGCTAAGTACAAAAGAATAGCAACCCTCTTACTTACATGGAAGTTGTTTACATTTTGACACGTCGGCAGTGTTACCAGATCCCAAAAACAGACGCTAACTCTGTGCAAATGCTAACATTATTATTTCGCAGGCTAACAAACAAAATTTAGCATATCTCACACAAATCAGCTTTAATTTATTCGTCCCACTTCTAGCTTTTAACTTATTCGAGAAATTGTGAAATGAATATTGTTTTAATGAAGTTTTCTCTGAAAATTCCCAATTTTCTAAGAAAACTTAACACGATTTATTCTACATTAAGCAATACTGGTTTTAGCAATGTTTGCTAACAAGAGAATGAGCTCTCAAAGCACTTGTAATTTGTGACCACCTAAAGCCTGTTTAAATCCTAGATTAAGAATTAGTCATTAATATCAGACAATCTTTTGGATACTGCTTAGAATGTTCGTAAAGTAAATCTTTATTGCTGCATTGTAAATGTGCAACTGATAACCATACATGGCTCTGAATAGAACCGTGGAAATTACCTGTCGCTACAAGTACTACCTAAAACAATTAAAAACATAATATATACTACCTATATAATATATATTATATATATATATATATATTATTATATATATATATCTATAATATATATATATATATATTTGGGTTAGCCATAAGCATCTAAGCATCGTATGAGAATCTTAAATGCACGAATTTTTTATTTAAAGCCATCGGTTAAAATGGCATGATGATTTATGGAAATAGGGAAAATCTAGCAACCAAGATTTGTAAAGAAAATTACGGAATGGATGGATGGCCTGGCTGTTAACGACATGAAGTTGAATATAATTGATTGAAATCTGACTTAATTTTCACCGTTAATTTGAATACTGGTCTCTAATGTATCTAATAAAAAGAACCCACAATAATGATTTTTTCTGATAACCTTGAATCAGAGCGATTCATCAATATATGCATATATATAGTATAACCTATATATGGTATAGACACACCACACACACACACACACAACACACACACACACACCCTCACTACACACACACACATATATATATTAATTATATCTATATATCTATATCCTAATTATATATATAGATATAGATATATATATAATAGAAATATATATGATATATATATAAATAATATAATATATATATATATATATCATATATATATATATATATATATATAATATAAATATATTATATATTAATATATATTATATAATATAAATAGATATATATAATATATTGTAATATCATCTTAAATTATTTCTTTGGTTTCTCTTAACGTAAGTTATTTTTTTTTTTTAACAGAAGTCTCGAGAAACTGCTTGTTTATTCTTTTTGCTCCCCTCAAGGATTTTGTTTTTGTTATTATATAGTTGTATTTATCGTGCTCGTTTCCTTTTTTCCACGGGTGGAGGATCGTCTTCAGTAATTGCTTCTTTCGCCTGATGGTTTTAAGCTGTTATTTTCTCGTCACCCTTACTCTATGTGGGGGAGTTTTTCATCATGCGAAGGTTAATCGTCACGGTTCCCCGAAGGGAGGTCAGCATCACCTATTCATACCGCACTCCTCGTCACTGTTTTCTGCAACATTGCCTTCTGGCCACGGACGGACATGAGACGCTCGCTTTTATTTTGTAAAATCCCAGGCTGCTGTTGGTG
>NC_061104.1:24912134-25022134 GCF_015104395.2 Macrobrachium nipponense
CACATATATATATATATATATATATATATATATATATATATTGTGTGTGTATGTATGTATGTATGTATGTGTATATATATGTATATATATATATATATATATATATATATATATCTATATATATATATATATAGGGGGTAATATAATTATATATTATGAGTTTCTTTGCCAAGAGCAACAATAAATTATCATTGTTATTTCTCTATTATTTTTAAAACAGGTCCTCCGTTCAATAAATCAATTGCCAGCCGAGACAAAGATTTACTATACACAAGACTTCAGGTAACTAAACACTCAAAGGGGGGAGAAAAAAAGTCTAAATTCAACACTTATTTATTTACAAGTAAAACTCAAATAAATGTCCTCGAAAACCTGCTTGAGGAACTAGAAAAATAAGCACCCAAGCATACACAAAAATGTCCTCACATACCTCAAACTCCTACCTATTATAACGTAGAGTAAGAGAGAAATGTCACAGTAGTAGAACGAAATCAACACTCACTCACGTGCACGATAGGCGGAGAAAAAGCCAAGAAACTTAACACCAATAACTGACTTTTCCTTAACACTAATAATTTACAAAAATGATTAAGATATACCTTATTTCATTCAATTAATAATTAATTGTTCACCAAATATGGCGAAATCTCACTGAAACTGCTTCAGTCGGAGAAAACTGTCCACAAAGTTCTCGCGGGAGCCTTCACTTGATACTTGGAAGCAATACTCGAACATTTAAGAGTCCATTCACATAAAGGGGAAAGTAAATACGGGCAAAAGGGGATGCTCACCCTTCTCCGGCCTCAGAAGACCTCCTGACGATTCCCGGAGGATACAGCAGTGCACATAGTGGGGGCAAAAAAAATGAAAGCCCACAGACAAACTCGCACAAGAGGGTACGGGACAAACCCTCACCACCAACAGCAGCCTGGGATTTTACAAAAATAAAAGCGAGCGTCTCAATGTCCTGTCCGTGGCCAGAAGGCAATGTTGCAGAAAACAGTGACGAGGAGTGCGGTATGAATAGGTGATGCTGACCTCCCTTCGGGGAACCGTGACGATTAACCTTCGCATGATGAAAAACTCCCCCACATAGAGTAAGGGTGACGAGAAAATAACAGCTTAAAACCATCAGGCGAAAGAAGCAATTACTGAAGACGATCCTCCACCCGTTGAAACGTGGAAAAAAGGAAACGAGCACGATAAATACAACTATATAATAACAAAAACAAAATCCTTGAGGGGAGCAAAAAGAATAAACAAGCAGTTTCTCGAGACTTCTGTTAAAAAAAAAATTAACTTACGTTAAGAGAAACCAAAGATATAATTTAAGATGATATTACAATATATATATATAATATATCATAATATATATATATATATATATATAATATATATATATATATAATATATATATGTATATTATAATAATATATATATATATGTATATTAATATAATATATATATATATATTATATATATATATATATATATATATATATATGTGTGTGTGTGTGTGTGTGTGTGTGTGTGTGTGTGTGTGTGTGTATACCTTATAGTAATACTATATATATGCATGTATTGATGAATCGCTCTGATTCAAGGTTATCAGAAAAATCATTATTGTGGGTTCTTTTTTTATTAGATACATTAGAGACCAGTATTCAAATTAACGGTGAAAATTAAGTCAGATTTCAATCAATTATATTTCAACTTCATGTCGTTAACAGCCAGGCCATCCATCCATTCCGTAATTTTCTTTACAAATCTTGGTTGCTAGATTTTCCCTATTTCCATAAATCATCATGCCATTTTACCGATGGCTTAAAAAAATTCGTGCATTTAAGATTCTCATACGATGCTTAGATGCTTATGGCTAACCCATAATATATTATATATATATATATATATATATATATATATATATATAGGTAGCATATATTATGTTTTTAATTTTAGGTAGTACTTGTAGCGACAGGTAATTTCCACGGTTCTATTCAGAGCCATGTATGGTTATCAGTTGCACATTTTACAATGCAGCAATAAAGATTTACTTTACGAACATTCTAAGCAGTATCCAAAAGATTGTCTGATATTAATGACTAATTCTTAATCTAGGATTTAAACAGGCTTTAGGTGGTCACAAATTACAAGTGCTTTGAGAGCTCATTCTCTTGTTAGCAAACATTGCTAAAACCAGTATTGCTTAATGTAGAATAAATCGTGTTAAGTTTCTTAGAAAATTGGGAATTTCAGAGAAAACTTCATTAAACAATATTCATTTCACAATTTCTCGAATAAGTTAAAAGCTAGAAGTGGGACGAATAAAGCTGATTTGTGTGAGATATGCTAAATTTTGTTTGTTAGCATGCGAAATAATAATGTTAGCATTTGCACAGAGTTAGCGTCTGTTTGGGATCTGGTAACACTGCCGACGTGTCAAAATGTAAACAACTTCCATGTAAGTAAGAGGGTTGCTATTCTTTTGTACTTAGCCTCGATTTTGCCGTGATGATAACTCTGATTTTATAGTATAATGACATTCAAGAGTATGTTTGTTTTATTTTGAGAGTAACCAGTATTATTAAGCTTGAGGTTCAGAGGTGTACCCCGCTGTAACCTACGGTACGCTGTGTTTCATCGGCCCTCCTACCCCTAGTCGATTCATTTAAGGTAAATTCTTGCGCCTACGAGACGTTTGTTTGGCGGCCTCTGATTAGAAAACTGGCAATATTATGTTTATATTTCTTCAATCAACTCACGCTTTGCTCAAGATAGGAAAATTTTGGTCATACCATAGGATTCGGTATTCATTGTACAACTAGGTAAGTCATCTTTTCCTGAAATCAATAAGATAAAACACAAAGGAATTACAACGAGTAAAAGTGAAAAGAGAAGCATTTAATTCTTTATACCTGTTTTTATTTATCATCGGATTTTGCATCATTAACGCGATTAAGATAAAATAGGATAAATAACCGTAGGGTCCAGAGTGGACCATGTTCGATCAGCATGTACAATCCCAAAAAAAGTACCTTATAACGCGTCCTGACATCGGAGATGGGCATCAGTCGCGACTTCTTATTTCGAAGTAAGTATTTTCTCCAAAGTTAGAAATTAAGGCCAAATTTTAAGATTTAAACAGAGGGTACTGAAAACGGTCTCAAATGTAGTGCAAATCTCACCAAAACGCGTTCCATCTCGATGTTTACGGAGTCGCTTGTGTCAATAAACTAACCATTTCCTGTGATAAATCCGCACACCACTTGTGCCCACAGACGCTGGGGCACTTTTATCACAACAATCGGAAAACTTTTCCTCACCGATTGTAACAAAGTTTTGTAGAAGAAGACGACGAAGCGTGCACTTCGATAATTTTTTAAATAAATAGTTAAACATCAATATTTTACATATTTATGATGATTAATTTGAAAATATTTGTTATTGAAAAAGTAACTCGATTCTGACTCAAATTTAAGTAATTATTTTTTGGAATTAGAACGTTCTTTTAAGTCCTGTATTATGACGTCACGACATCTTGACTTTTGTACCTATTGTAAATAATCGCTTTACTCAACTTTCTCGCAGAACAGTTTACCAGTTATTCATGCAGATTATCAGCTCTTCATGTAATTGGTATAATCGTAATGCGCATATATATCTTCATTATTTACTTTTTGGATATATGAAGATGTTTTACTGCCGGATTATCGCCGTAGTGTGACACAATCGTTTTCGGTCAATTCGCCTCTGTTTTCGCAACATAAGAAATTATGGGGCCGAATTTGCAATGACCAGAAAGTCGTTAAAAGAGGAAAGTTAGCATTGAGGGGCATATGTTTTGATTGAGAAAAATACAAATTTATTCAATAGCTAGCTTGTAAAAAATACTTGATTACAAAAAACTTGATTGACAACTAAGCAGCATACCTACTATGGGTTTCAGAGACAGTGCAAGCACGTTTTGGGCAATACCTATTTCTGTAACGAACACTCGTATCAGAACGAGATTTTGCTATAGTGCATTACACCCAGTGCCGTAATTTATAAGGGTATCGTGAATCACTAATCGTAAAGAATAAACGACACTTGTCTTTGTACCAAGAGACAAAAACTCCATTATGCAGAAATGGATATGAACACTCGTATAAAGCTCCACCTACCCTCTCCCCCCCCTCCACCCGCCCCTTTCTTTCGTTCCTTCGCCTTCCTTTCTCTCTCTCTCTCTCTCTCTCTCTCTCTCTCTCTCTCTCTGTTGCCATTCGGTATGTGTTGACCCTCCAAACTGGGTATAAGACTACACACAAAACGTTGAAATTGGTGAAATTAGGCTATGTATTGGAAGTATATATACATAAATATTAAAAGCCAATTTTTCATTCATTATTGCATTACTATGACAACTAGAATTCATGAAAACTGTTTATAATAATGAAACAGCGTATGTGTGAAGCCTCCACTAATGTGGCAACGATGATTTTGCCATTCTTAGCATGCAAACATTAAAGCATGCAAACATTAAAGGTTACATTTATTTCTGGCATACGGTTATTAAAGAAATTCAAAATACTAATATAGACTGAAATCTATGAAAAGTGCTAGCAAAAACAAAAAAGCAAAAAAAAAAAAAAAATATATATATGTACAGTAGGGCCTCGTTAATCACGGGGGATAAGGCCCAGAACCCCCGTGATAAGTAAATACCCGTGTTATCCTGGTACCCCCCCTGAAAATTGCTTTAAACCGCCTACTTTAATAATTAACCCACCCAAGACCACTATTTCAGTGTTTATAACTGCCTACTTTAGTTCAAGCACCAAATATTTCTTCAACTATCACCTTAAACTAAATTCAAGACAGTTTCAAAGTTATTCTTTCCTATCTTCAATTTCCCCTTCATCAGATCAGCAAACAAAAGTATAATTACCTAACAATTCCTTGTTATTTCATGATTTGGCTGCTGCACCAAACTAAAAGTACATAGTATATCTATTTCATGAATGAACATATTTATGATAAAAAAAACATGATTTACTGTAATGATTACAACACCCAACTATAATATTAATGTGTAAACAGCAAAATACAGCAATAAAAATCTAGTTTTGTCTTTTGTTTACGTTTAGAATCAGCTGATGGACGTTTATTACCGAAAGAATTTATTTGGAAAACAATTTAGTTGCTAAAAGAAACAAATTTATTAATGGAATTATTATTATTATTAACTTTGTACATAATAGTTTATGATTTTATTATGATACAGTAATTCATATTTCATTGAGAGAGAGAGAGAGAGAGAGAGAGAGAGAGAGAGAGAGAGAGAGAGAGAGAGATGAGAGAGAGAGAGAGAGAGAGAGAGAGAGCAGCTTGTGACGAGAGCAGCTTGAGAGAGCAGCTTAGGACTAGAGTAACTTGAATAGCTTGGGAGAAGAGCTTGGGACTAGAGTACTGTTGACTATCTTAGCTCGAGAATAACAATGAAATTTATATTTTAAATATTTTATGATGATAAGAAATGAAACATGGATAGTGATAAGATATTCTCTTGTATACTGTTATAATATGTGATAATCATTGAGTCAACTATAAAAGTTATATTGAAGCACAGTTGTTTTTGTAAGTCACAGAAAGAATAAAAATATGGCAACATTTTTATTCTTTCGGGGACCATCCTTGTTTCCTTTGTTTTATTTACGATAAATAATAGGATCAGTATTATAGTTTTTTCTGTAAGTGACGGAGAGAGAGAGAGAGAGAGAGAGATTTTTGCTATTTACATTCATAGTATTTGAAAATTTGTAAACGAGTTTATCCTTAAAATGCATTTAGTCATGAAAAGAAGAAGAAAACAGTAATTACTGAATCTTGCTCTATGATAAAATTCGTGATTTCGTTAATTTTCCGGAATGTACGTAGCATTTGGGCTTCACAAAAAAAAGTAAGTAAAGTGATTTATGACAGAGTTTAGAGGATACTTACGTAAAAATACATCGGTACTTTGTAGAACGGCGACGTCACGGTGGTCATATGTATTTTTTCGTGAATGAATATACATTTATGATAAAAAATAGTTACTGTACTGCTTAGAGTACCATACTGTAATATTAATGTAATCACATCAAAATAAAGTAATCATTGTTCATTGTATACTGTGAACATGTAAAGTGTATTTTTTGGTCTTTTGAAAAATGGATTCCCCAAGGAATTATTCCTTGAAGAGGCTTTTTATTATGAAGATATGCCAATAATATATAAGATTTGCGTTTTATTATGAATATATGACAATAATATATAAGGTAAAAGTGGTTTTATTACGTTTACGCTTCGTCGCCGATTGCAAACAACATACGATAATCTATATACGATAATCTATGACAATTATCTTTTGTATGAGTGCAGTGTTCAGAGAAGTTGATTACGTTATGCCAAAACAATAATGAAGTTCGAATTTGAAAATTTATGTTTTCCTAAATGTTATTACTACTGTATTACACTACTACTATTAACATTTCTAAAAGGTTAAGAATGACAAAGGTGCTGTGAAGTGTAAACTCAATGTTTAACATTTCTGCTGGCCGCTCAACTACAAGTTGATGTCAATGACGTGGAATTATTCCATGAATAGGTTATATAGCCTATTAGAAGATATGCCTATGATATATGTATAAGGTGAGAATGGTTTTATTACCTTTATTGTCAGTTAATATCATAATGGGAATCTGTTTATGCATTTGTTAGTTATCGGAACCGGACGAGGCTTAGCCTACCACCGACAAGCCCGATGCTGTGATTCATACCAGCGATATATAGACTGATATATAGACTGAGAAATGGTCCAAAAAAGGAAGGAAAAACCCGTGAATAACTGAATCCGTGATTGCTGATCCGTGACTAAGCGAGGCCCCACTGTATATAATTCACTTCTCCGTAGTCGTTCCTCTATGGTTTTCGGCAGCCAGATGTACGAAAACGTTAGAAACATTGGATTGTATCTACTTTAGAAATATCTGTAATTTTTCGGGGTAATTTGGTTGCAAAAAAGGGATAATATACATGAATTAAATTAAAATTTTTAAATAACAAAGTAAATTTTAAAACTCCCTAAAAACGAGTAAAGTAAACAATTTAGGGAATAAAACTTTGCAGTTTCGTCGTCTGCTGTTCGTAACTGTGTTTGCTGGCGCGCGCACTTAGGAACCAGCAACAGCAACGGGTTTAAAGTGCAATGTGGAGTGAACTGAGACCAAAATGTGTATACAGTGGACCCCCCGTATTCGCGTTCTCCGGATTCGCGGTCTCACACATTCACAGATTTCTCTCGGGAACGTTTCCCTGCATTATTCGCGGAAAATTCGCTTGCATTCGCGGTATTTTTCTATTGAGAAATATCCACAAATTCCTGGTTTTTGTTATCAATTTCAAATCATAAAATGCACTTTAATGTATGACACTTACCTGGCAGGTATATATATAGCTATATTCTCTGTTCCACCTGGCAAGAAATTTTCAAAACTCGCGGCAAACGCTAGTAACCTATTAGTAGTTCAGGCAACCACCACCCCGTTACCGTGGCGCTAGCGCTAGGAACCGTTCCCAATTGGGCCAGATTTTCTCTGCCAGCCGAACCGGCAACATTGTTGGTGGTTCCCTGCTAGAATTTTCATTCTCGTTGCTGACTGATCTTGGATTTTGGTATTGTACTCGGAAACGTTAGCTTGGCATTCGCTTTGGATTGTTCTTTAAGATGTCTGACTCTGGAAGTATGTTTAGAGTGTGTGTAAAAGAGGGGTGTAAGGTAAGATTGCCGAAAGCTTCGGTCGACCCTCATACCGTTTGTAAGAAGTGTAGGGAGAATGTGTGTACTTGGGAGAATAGATGCATTGAATGTGAGAAAATTTATCAGAGAAGGAATGGAGGTCTTTATGAAATATGTTGAGAGACTTGAGAAAGATCGTGTAAGGAGATCTGTTTCTCGTGAGAGGAAGTCAAATTCTTCGAGTAAAAGGAGTGAATGTATTTCCTCTCCAGCTCCTTCTAATGTAGAATTGGTAGTTCCTTCTCCCCAGGTATCTCCTGCGCCCGCGCTGGTATCGGAGGAGACGAACGATACAAATATTGTGAAAGTGTTCGCTGCCCTTGCGTCCATGGGCGACCAGATACAGCGACTTACAGATAAAGTTAGTGCTTTCGATGTCAGTGAAAGTGTAGTGGAGGGGGCGTCTGATCGTCTCTCTCGTGCTCCTAGACCTAGACCTCTGTCAAGCTCCCAGACCCAAGGGGAGAAGGCATGTCGACAGTCGAAGGGAGGCGAGAGAGGTTTTGTCACGGTCAGGCGTCCCTTCGAACAGTCCTGTTGCAAGTTCCAGGCTGTTGCAGTTCGCCGCAGAAAAGGCGTAACTGGGAAGTGTGCGTCCTCGGAAGGTTCGACTTCCGAGCGAGAACGTCGGTATGCAGTGGTGTCTCGCCCACTCAAGAGGACGTTCAGGACATCAACTGCTCTCGAGAGACAGGCGCAAGATAGTGAGGCTTGGAGTAGTCCTGAGGTGTTGTCATCCTCGGAAGACGGGGACGCAGTGCCGATCAAGAGGAAAAGGATTTTTCGTACTAGAGAGGACGCAGGACGCACTGGTGATATACGTCGTCTCGCCATGGTATTTCTCCGTCGGGTAGAGTACAGGATCGCTCTCCTTTAGGTCGCAGTCCAGCTCGTAATCCTCATCCTTCGTCGTCTACCATGCAGGAGGATAGTACGAAGCATTTCTTACGGGAAATGCAGTCCAAGTTGGCAGTGCTGGTGAAGTCTTGGGATGCTCCTGAACAAGCATCTTCGAGGCGTAAGGACGAGTCCTTCCCATTAAGTCTTCTAAAAGGGAAGACAAGGACGCGTTCGCCGAGGACGCAGGGCGCACTGGCGCTAGGAGGAAAATAGTTTCCGAAGAAGCAGGACGCAAACGTCAGGACGCGGGACCAATGGTGGACGCAGGACGCAGGCGGCAGGAAGCAGGCGTTTCTACGATGGACGCAGGACGCAGGCGGCAGGACGCCGACGCCTCGGTAGCCGCAGGACGCAGGCGGCAGGACATCGAGAGGCGGCAGGACGCCGACGCCTCGGTAGCCGCAGGACGCAGGCGGCAGGACGCTAGTCCTTCAACGAAGCGTCAATACGACGAGGATTTTACAAAAAAAGGACAGTTTTCTTCAGCAGAAGAAGAGTTGGAAGTAATTGAAGAAAAGAATACGGAACCTTCTTCAGATTATAAGGTTCTGACTTCACGTCTTATTGCTGTTTTTGGGAGGGGGAATTTAAACCGACAGCTCCGTTATCCCCCTTATCACAGTTTTCCAAGACTAGGACTCCAAAGAAGTCCTCTTTCCTGAAAATGACGATGTCAATTTCGGCGAAGAAGGCCCTTCAACGGGTGAATGACTGGATGAAGGAGAAGAAAGAAGCGGGAAAATACTCTTTTGTTTTTCCTCCAGCGAAGTTGGCTTCTAAATCAGGAGTATGGTACGCTACTGGAGAAAGTCTAGGCCTGGGAGTACCTGCCTCCTCCCAGGGGGACTTCTCCAGTATAGTAGACAGCTCACGCAGACAGGCGTTACAGTCGGCCAAGGTCTGGTGGACGTCTTCAGAATTTGACCATCTATTTAAAGGGATTTTTAGGACTTTCGAAGTCTTCAATTTCTTGGATTGGTCTTTGGGAGCGCTAGCGAACTCCCTAGGAGAAGAGGATTCGCAGGACTTAGAAACAGCTAAGAGCATTATGTCCTGCATGGATAAGGCTCTTAGAGACGGAACGAATGAACTGGCTTCGTTATTCACAGCAGGAGTACTTAAGAAGAGATCGCTGTTGTGTTCGTTCGCCCCTCAAAAGGAGTTTCTAACTCTCAGAAATCGGAGTACTGTTCTCTCCTCTTTCGAAAACAGCTGTTTCCTTCAGAGGTGATTAGGGATATAGCTCTCTTCCCTTTCGCAGAAAGCCACTCAAGATCTTCTTTCGTCTTCAGTTAAGAAGTTCTTACCAACCAAGTTGGTGAAGAAGACTCCAAAGGATACTAGGCCGTCGCAACAGCCCTTTCGAGGAAGAACATTCGCTCGACCCGCCTTTAGGGGTAAGAGAGTACCCGCGAAAAGAGGAGCCAAGACCCCCTCTAAAGAATGAGAACTCAGTCCTCCAGACGACAGTGGGAGCCAGACTTCAAGGTTTTTGGGAAGTTTGGCAAAATATGAAAGGCAGATCCCTGGGCTGTCAACGTAGCTCGGGAAGGGTACAAGTTCCTTTCTTGAAAAGACCTCCTCTCGCAACATCTCCGAGAGCCCTCGGGGCAAATTACAACGATTTAGAGAAGAAAGCGGCTCTGTGGGAGCAAGTAGCTTCCATGCTAGAGAAAGGAGCCATAGAACCTGTTCTGGATCACGAATCTCCGGGATTTTACAACCGTCTGTTCCTGGTTGCAAAGTCCTCGGGAGGTTGGAGGCCAGTGCTGGACAGTAAGTCAACTGAATCTTTTCGTAGGAAAAGACCAAGTTCACTATGGAGACGAACGATTCGGTACTGGCAGCGGTACGTCCAGGGGACTGGATGGCGACTCTGGACTTACAAGACGCATACTTTCATATTCCGATTCATCCAGGAAGCAGGAAGTATCTAAGGTTTGTGATTCAGGACAGGGTCTTCAGTTCAAGGCCCTATGCTTCGGCCTTTGCACAGCCCCTCAAGTGTTCACGAGGATGATGTCCAATGTGGCGAGATGGTTACATTTAAGAGGGATCAGAGTGTCTTTGTATCTGGACGACTGGTTGATAAGATCCCAATCAAGAAGTCAATGTCTGGAGGACGTGAGTCAAACATTGGACTTAGCAAAAGACCTAGGTCTGGTAGTGAATATGGGAAAGTCTCAATTGGAGCCCCAACAACAGATAGTTTATTTGGGGATTCAGATATCGGCAGTGACTTTTCGGGCTTTTCCGTCCCCCGAAAGGCGAAGCCCCAATGCATTCGGAAGGTGCAGGACTTTCTAAAGAAAGACCGATGCTCTGCAAGAGAGTGGATGAGTCTACTGGGCACACTCTCTTCGCTAGAGAGGTTCATTCTTTCTTAGGAAGACTGCACATGAGACCTCTTCAGTTTTTCCTGAAGGATTCATGGCCAAGAAAATTGCAACCGGATTCCTTCCAGTTTCTAATTCCGGCCGAAGTAAGGGAGGAATTAAAGTGGTGGCTAACTCCAGGCAGGTTAGCAGAGGGATGTCGCTTCAGCAGAAGAACCCAGACCTCGTCTTGTTTTCCGACGCGTCGGACGCAGGTTGGGGAGACGACATTAGGCCCTCAAGAGGTCTGGGACTTTGCGCAAGGACGAAACAAAGTGGCACATAAAACAGGAAGGAACTGATGGCAATTTTCTTGGCTTTGAAGCACTTCAGAGAGTGGATTCGAAACAAGACAGTGCAGGTCCAACTCGGACAACACCACGGCTCTGGCATACATTCGGAAACAAGGGGAACTCAATTCTTTTCCCCCTTTACAAAATCTGGCAAAAGAAACCTTCTGCTTTGGGCGGAAGGAAAGGAAAGGAAAAGGTCGTGATACTCACCAGGTTTTATACAAGGAGAGAAGAACGTGGGTGCGGACCTGTTGAGCAGAAGAGAGCAACTTCTCTCGACGGAGTGGACGTTGCACATGGAGGTTTGCCAGAGCCTGTGGAAGTTGTGGGGCCGTCCGGTAGTGGATCTGTTGCGACAGCCAGAACAAAAAGGTTACCAACTATTGCTCTCCGATTCCAGACCAGGAAGCAGTGGCGGTCGATGCATTCCTGATGGATTGGTCAAACTTAGATCTGTACGCTTTTCCTCCGTTCAAGGTGCTGGGGAAAGTGATGAAGAAGTTCAGGGAGAGCAAAGGAACGAGGATGACCTTAATAGCCCCGTTTTGGCCGGCCCAAAGTTGGTTCACAGAGGTACTGGAATGGACAGTAGATACGCCAAGGACTCTTCCTCTAAGAGTAGATTTACTCAGACAACCCCACTTCGACAGGTTTCACAAGAATACCCTCGCTCTGGGTCTGAACTGCGTTCAGGAACTATCGAACGTCTGGTCAGAGCGAGGGATATTCTAGAGAGGTGGCCAGTGCAGTTGGATAGAGCCAGAAGAACCTCCACAATCACAGGGTATCAGTCGAAGTGGGACAATTTCCGGAAGTGGTGTAAGAACATGGAAAGTTGTCACTCTTCAATCCCATACTGTGACCCAAATCGCAGATTGCCTTCTATACTTGAGGAAGGATTTACACTTGTCAGTTTCGACAATCAAAGGTTATAAGAGTATGCTAACCTCAGTGTTTAGACACAGGGATCTAGACATCTCGAATAACTTAGACCTTAGAGATCTGATTAGGTCGTTTGGGACGAAGAAACAATCAGAATGCAGGCCACCTGCTTGGAACCTGGATGTGGTCTTGAAGTATTTAACTTCTAGCAAATTCGAACCGTTAGAGGAATCCTCTCTGAGAGATCTTGCTAAGAGACTATCTTTTTAGTAGCATTGGCAACTGCTAAAAGAGTTAGTGAGCTTCAGGCCATATCGAAGAAGGTGGGATGGAGACACGGTAATGCATGTGTTCATTCCAAGAAGGTTTCTTGGCCAAGAATGAGGATCCAGCTAATCCTTGGCCAAGATCCTTTGAAGTTTTGGGTCTAGCTGAATTGGTGGGTCACGAGCAAGAAAGAGTTCTCTGCCCAGTGAGAGCGTTGCGATGTTATATAGAAAGAACAAGAGTTATCAGAGGGAAGTCTGATGCTCTGTGGTGTTCAGTTAAAGACCCCACTAGACCCATGACGAAGAACGCTCTAGCCTTCTTCATGAGTAGAGTTAATTAAAGAGGCTCATATGTTGTGTGAAGAGCAGAGCTTTGGTATTTTTGAAAAGTGAAGGCTCATGAAGTCAGGGCAGTGGCGACTTCATTAGCTTTTAAAAAGAATTTAGCCCTCAAGGAAATTATTGAATCCACCATATTGGAGAACTAATTCAATATTTGCGTCTCCATTATCTTAGGACGTTCAGACAACCTTTTGATAATTGTCAGACGCTAGGTCCATACGTGGTCTCGGGTACAGTATTGGGCAAAGGAGTTACTACCCCATAACCTTCTTTTAAGCTAGTGATTTTATTAGGTGGATGGTGTTTGTGTTTATTGGTCGTCTGAGAAAAGGGTGCGGTACTTTTCTCAGTCGTGTTAGTATTATCCGGTGATGGTGTGTGTGTAGTTCAGGTAAATGATCTGTTTATACTAGCTTGAATGCCGTGGCATAAGAGGGCTGTAAGGTTCTGTCAACACATTGGTCACGTCCAGTTGTCAGTTCCAGTCTTAGCTTCTTCAACATACCAGGACACTTCCTTGTTGAGAGCTACTAAGGTTTAAGCAGGCTTAGAGGCAGGACCTATGAAGTCAGCTACCTTAGCAGGTAAGGAACCTGGAGTTTTAATAATATTTTAATAATATTTTTATACTCTAAGAATGTTGCTGTCCTTGACCCACCTCCAAATGTGTCAATCAGCTATATATATACCTGCCAGGTAAGTGTCATACATTAAAATGAAGTTTTTATGATAAAACAAAAGTTTAATGTATACTTACCTGGCAGGTATATATAATTTAATTCCCACCCGCCTCCCCTCAGGGGACAGGGTTCAGAGAAAATCTGGCCCAATTGGGGAACGGTTCCTAGCGCTAGCGCCACGGTAACGGGGTGGTGGTTGCCTGAACTACTAATAGGTTACTAGCGTTTGCCGCGAGTTTTGAAAATTTCTGCCAGGTGGAACAGAGAATATAGCTATATATATACCTGCCAGGTAAGTATACATTAAACTTTGTTTTATCATAAAAACTTCATTTTTTGTGATAAAACTATTAAAAAAACCAAGTATGAACATTTTTAGTGGTTTTTCTTAAGTTTTAACTAACAAAATAGGCTGTTTTTAGCATTTATATAGGGGCTCCAAACATTCGCGGATTCTAACTATTCACGGGGGTGTCTGGTACGCATCCCCCGCGAATACGGGGGGACCACTGTAATAACAATCAAATAAGCACTGTGGAGTTTCAGTTGTGATGGCATTAAGGATAAAAACCACCGATTACAAGGTAAGAATGAATTCAGTTCAAACCATGACCCCGGGAATAAAAAGTTTCATACTTTCAGTAATATAGGCAACAAAATGTTGTTTTATTGTTGCTGATTACAACTGCAAACTTGAGTAAGATCAATAAACAGTTTACATACATACGCTAACATTGTTCAAATGATTGCTGGGAAAGATGATTTTCATCACTGTTCAAAACCGGTACATCCCATGGTAGCCGCCATATTGGATTTCAAAACTGCCTTGAAAAAATATTTTATGAAGAGTGTCACATGCTTATTTTAGTTCGTATGGGGCTTTCATATATCACATTATGTTGACGAAACTTCAATCTTTTGAATGGTATGCTTGGAGTTGTAATTATATTCTTGTTTCACCATTTAAATATCGAGTGAATAAGACCTGTACACCGTGGTAAGGGTTGGTAGTCGCTGGTGTTTTACCCTAAAACTTGTGTTTTCATACAACAAATTCGCCCTGAATACGCTGGTGCTTTCAGATTTTGGATGTGTAAAATGTGAGGAGAAAATGGAGAATATGTCGTATGTTGCATCAGTAAATGATTCAAGTTTGACGGTATTGCTGAGAGAAAGAGATCTGAAGGCGTCGTCGTTGTGTTTGTCGTCTCAGCGAGAGATTTGAGTTGCCAATTAGCGATATAAAGGTTGCAGTTTCGACAATATTTACCATGTTATATTATTACATTTTCTGAAAATAAATAGGGTAAAAAACCGCATGGTACAGGGGTGGACCATGTACGATCAATGTGTACAACCCCAAAAAAAGTACATTATAACGCGTCCTGACATCGGAGATGGGCATCAGTTGCGACTTCTTGTTGGTGAGAAACGGAGCTAAAGACCTCTACTCTCCTTTCGAAGTAAGTATTTTCTCCAAAGTTAGAAATTAAGGCCAAATTTTAAGATTTAAACAGAGGGTAGTGAAATGGTGGTACAAGGCAGTCCAATCTCACCAAAACGCGTTCAACATTTTTTTACTTACAACTCGAAATATTAGAAGATTGACTTCTATCTCGATGGTTTACGGAGTCGCTTGTGTCAATAAACTTACCATTTCCTGTGATAAATCCGCACACCACTTGCACCCACAGACGCTGGGGCACTTTCATCACAACAATCGGAACACGGTCCCTAACCGGCTTTTTCATACAATCAACTTACCTGTCAGATATATACATAGCTAAGACTCCGTCGTCCCCGACAGAAATTCAAATTTCGCGCCACTCGCTACAGGTAGGTCAGGTGATCTACCGGCCTGCCCTGGGCGGCAGGACTAGGAACCATTCCCGTTTTCTACTCATATATTTTCTGTCGCCGGTGGTATCAACATCGTTGCTGCCACCTCTTGACTGGAATTCGCTTTTCTAGACAATTGATCATCTTTTGTGACTTTTGGTGACGTATCTGGATCGTTGTTTTGGCATTCGCTACTGTGGACTGGATTTTGGATTTGGACTTGCTTTTGATTTTTCTTCAAGAATGTCTGATTCAAGTGGTTGTGGTGAGAATGTGTGTGAATGTAGGCTGCAAGGTGAGCATACCCCCCCCCGAAGCTTCGGTTGATCCTCACACTGTATGTCCGCAAATGTAGGGGTTTTGATTGTTCTATTTCTAACACCTGTCATGAGGTGTGAGAGGTTGAATGTTGAGGAATGGAAGACTCTAATTCTTACTGAAGAAGTTAGAAAGGGATAGAGTCAGAAGGGCTGCATCTAAGATTGCGGGTAGTAGTACAAGGCCTATTGAGCCTTTGGATAATTCTAACTCTTCTCTTAATTATGATTCTAATTCTGTATCAGGGCCCTCACTGGCTTTACAGTTCAGATTCGGCGTCGGAAATTGCTGAACTGAAAGCTACTCTTCACAGGATGAGATCCAAAATGGCTACCATGAAAGGTAAGGACTGTGAAAGTGATTATAGTGAAGTGAGTGTCCCCAGTGTTGTGGAGGGGGCGTCTGACCGTCTCTGCGACGCTCCAGGCCTAGACCTCTTCCAAGCTCCCAAGCCCAGAGGAGAAGGAAAGTCGAAAGCCGTACGGATGGTTGTGGAGAATTCCCCCCCGGTCCAGGCGTCCCCTTCAGCAGGTGCTGTATATAGACAGACTGCTCAGGACCGCTATCGGAAAAGCGTCCTCAGAGAGTGCTTCTCTTCGTCCGCTTCTCCCTCTCCTAAACGAGGTGGGTGGAAGGATTCGGACTTGTCCAGGCCCCTGAAAAGGCACTGGAGAGATCCTGTGTTGGATTCAAGCCCAGAACGCTTTTCGGAACGAAGAAGCCTCCTTCCATCAAGAAGGCGAAGAGGGTTTTGACGTCCCATGATGTGGGCAAAAACTCCTTCGAGGTCTCCCTCTCCCGTTCAAGAAGACGCAGGAGAGGCTTCCAAGAGGATCATTTTGGCGGTGCAGGAACAGCTATCCGCCTTGGTAGGAGTCCTTTCGAAGGATCCTCCTCGTAAGAAAGACGTGAGACTGCCGGTCAAGAAGACTCGTCTTCCTTCTCCCGCCAGGAGTGAGGCTCCTGTGGGACGTGAGTCTTTTGAGATTTACTCGGATAGAGACTCTATGGACGATTTTGATTCGCCAGATCAATGCGCAGTCGCGCCAGTCCAAAGCGCGAGGCCGTCCTACAGACGAGAAGCGTCTTCTAGGATTAGAGCGTCAGACAAGCGAGAAACGCTTTACAGGCGCGAGGATATTCCCAGATGGGATACGTCTGCCAGACCAGCAACTTCAGCCGAGCGCGAGGTAACAACCAGGCGTGAGGATTCAGCCAAGCGCGAGGCGCCAGACAAGCATCTGACATACAAGGATGTGGCACCAGAAAGGCGCGAGACTCCAACCAGGCGCGAGGCGTCAGTCAGGCGCGAGAGCTTTGAGAGGCGCGAGACTCCAGTCAGGCGCGAGGCGCCAGCCAAGCGCGAGGAGTCAGCCAGGCGCGAGGACGCACAGCCAGGCGCGAGGATCCTGCCAGGCGCGAGGCGCAGCCAAGCGCGAGGAGTCAGCCAGGCGCGAGACGCCAGCCAGGCGCGAGACGCCAGCCAGGCGCGAGACGCCAGCCAGGCGCGAGGCGCCAGCCAGGCGCGAGGCGCCAGCCAGGCGCGAGGCGCCAGCCAAGCGCGAGGCGCCAGCCAAGCGCGAGGCGCCAGCCAAGCGCGAGGCGCCAGCCAAGCGCGAAGAGCCAGCCAAGTACGAAGAGCCAGCCAAGCATAGGAGCTCTTTACACTCTCTTAGCCCCTCTCCTATTATGGAGTTTGTCCTCACCCGTAGAGAGAGTTTTTGGACAGGGAGACCCGGAACGGGAAGTGGCCTCTCCTTCTGATCCGATTTTGGAAGAGGACTCAGAGGACGAGTCTCGGCAAAGAAGGACTGTCTAACTACAAAGTTCTGACAGCTCTCCTACTCCAGGAATACGGAGATGCATTGATTCCTGCCGCTCCTCCTTCGCCTCGTTCACTTTTTTCATGCTCTAAGACGCCGAAATCGTCGGCTTTCTTGAAGATGAGACCGACGATTTCTATGAAGAGAGCTCTACAATCGCTGGATAGCTGGATGCTAACCAAGAAAGAGCTAGTAAGGACAGTGTTTTGCATGCCTCCCGCTAGACTTACGGGCAAGAGAGGGATTTGGTACCAGACTGGGGAGAATATGGGTCTCACACTCCCAGCTCAGCTGAAGCTGACTTTTCCAGTCTGGTAGATGCATCCAGGAAGACATAGCCTTCACACTGCTAAGATTACTTGGGGTCTTTCAGAGTTGGATCATCTCCTCAAGGGACTTTTTCACATTCTAGAAGTCTTTAACTTCCTAGATTGGTCCCTTGGGGTGATGTCCAAGAAGGCTCATGCCCCTGAAGGGCTAGAACCGGACGTACTCCTTGCAATTTTGTCATGTATTGACAAGGCGGTACATGGACGGCTCAGGGGAAGTTTCTTCCTTATTTGGAGCAGGTCTCTTGAAGAAGAGATCTGTTTTTTAGCGCTTTCTTGACGAAAGCAGTATCATCCCATTCGCAAAGAGCAGCCGTTGTATTCGCCCCTAGGTCTGATTTTCTGTTCCCTTCACAGTTGGTGAGGGATATTTCCCGATCTCTGACGGAGAAAGCGACACAGGATCTTCTCCTGCAATCTTCCAGGAAGAAGAGACCAGTGATGGTGGGAGAAAAGAAAGGAGTGTCTACTCCTGTTCGGCCCTTTCGAGGAGGCCCTCCCGCTAGAGTTACCGCTAAAAGGAAAACGACCGAGAAGAGAGGTCGAGCCTCGTTCCGCCCCTTTAAAAGGGGAAAGTGAAGTGGCGCTCCTCCAAACACCAGTAGGTGCCAGCTCCGGGATTTGCGGAAGCCTGGACTCGCATAGACACAGACGCTTGGTCGATGTCTGTGCTTCAGAAGGGATACCTCATTCCTTTCCTGGACAATCCTCCCCTGACGTCAACTCCGAGGGAATTGTCCGCCAATTACAAGGACCCTGTGTTGAAAGATACTCTTCAACAAATGGTGGATCAGATGTGGGTACAAGAGAGCTATAGAACTAGTGCTGGATCAAAGCTCCCAGGGTTTTACAATCGTCTTTTCTTGGTTGCGAAAGCCTCGGGGGCTGGAGACCAGTTCTGGATGTCAGCGCTCTGAACAAGTTTGTTCAGAAACAGAAGTTCTCCATGGAAACCTCTGCTTCAGTCCTTGCGGCTCTTCGCCAATGGGATTGGATGGTGTCTCTGGATCTCCAGGACGCCTATTTTCACGTCCCGATCCAACCTTCGTCGAAGAAGTACCTCCGTTTCATGACGGGGGGAAGGATCTTCCAATTCAGAGCCTTGTGTTTCGGCCTGTCTACGGCGCCTCAGGTCTTTTCACGAGCCTTATGAAAAATGTGGCGAGATGGCTTCATCTGAAGGGAATCAGTATATCTCTGTACCTAGACGAGTGGCTTTATCAGAGCAAAGTCAGAGAAACAGTGTTTGGAGGACCTGACTGTGACACTAAACCTGATAAAGACCTTAGGATTACTCGTGAACCTCGAGAAGTCCCAACTGATCCCCAGCCAGAACTTGGTCTATCTGGGGATTCGGATGGATTCTCGGGGTTTTCGAGTATTTCCTTCTCAAGAGAGACTAACGAGAGGTTTAGAAAAAGTCTCTCTCTTCCTAAGGAAGGAACGTACTTCGGCGAGGAATGGTTGAGCCTGTTAGGGACCCTTTCCTCGCTCGAACAGTTCTTTCATCTAGGAAGACTTCATCTCCGTCCTCTTCAGTTCTTCCTCAGAAGTTCGTGGAACATGAAGACAGGACTCTCTCGGACAGTTTTCCCATTCCAGATCTGATGAAACGCCATTTAGAATGTGGTTACTCCCCACTGAGGGAAAACAAGGGTACTTCCCTGGAAATACAGAGCCCAAACCTTGTATTGTTGTCCGACGCGTCGGAAAAAGGTTGGGGAGCAACTTTGGGAAAGAGAGAGGTGTCAGGCACTTGGAATGCTCTTCAAGTGTCCTGGCACATAAACTGCAAAGAACTGTTGGCTGTACACCTAGCTCTAAAGAGCTTCGAACCGTTAGTGAGCAACAAAATAGTACAAGTGAATGCGGACAATACAACCGCTCTGGCATACATTCGGAAGCAAGGAGGTACTCACTCGTATGCCCTTTACGAACTCGCAAGAGACCTGCTGTTGTGGACATCGCAAAGGAACATCTCTCTATTGACGAGGTTCGTTCAGGGAGTAAGGAACGTGAGCGGACAGGGCTTGAGCAGGAGGAACCAGGTCCTTCATACCGAATGGACCCTCCACTCAGACGTTTGCCGCAATCTCTGGTCTCTTTGGGGGACTCCTCATGTCGACCTCTTTGCCACGTTCCTCTCGAAGAGACTGGAAGTCTTCTGTTCAGTAGTGGAAGACCCCAGAGCTCTAGCAGTAGTCGCCTTCCTGCTAGATTGGTCTCAGGTAGACGTTTACGCATTTCCCACCCCATTCAAGATTCTGGGCAAGTGCTCAGGAAGTTTGTGACTTCTAAGGGGACAAGAATGACCCTGATAGCCCCCTTTTGGCCAGCTCAAGAGTGGTTCCCAGAGGTACTGGAGTGGATAGTAGACTTCCCCAGATCCTTCCACAAAGAAAGGATCTTCTCAGACAACCACACTTCGAGAGGTTTCATCAAACCTCCCGCTCTCGCTCTGACTGCCTTTCAACTATCGAAAGACTTGTCAGAGCGAGAGGCTTTTCGAGCAAAGCAGCAAGCTCGATCGCTAGAGCCCGGAGAACTTCCACTATCCGGGTTTACCAATCCAAGTGGGAAGTTTTTAGAAGGTGGTGTAAGTCGAAGAAGTTGTCCTCCTCCAGTACCTCTGTAACAGAATAGCTGATTTTCTGTTATTTCTGAGAGAAGAATCGCGTCTCTCCGTAGCCACGATAAAGGGCTATAGGAGTATGCTATCGGCCGTCTTTAGGAATAGAGGCCTAGATTTGGGAAACGATAAAGATCTACATGATCTGATTAGGTCTTTTGAGACCAAGAAGTCTAAGATTACTTCTCCCCCTAACTGGAATCTAGACGTAGTGCTGAAGTTCTTGTCTTCAGAGAGATTTGAACCCCTACATTTGGCCTCGTTTCGTGATATAACGAGAAAATGTTTATTTCTTTTGTCACTGGCGACGGCGAAAAGAGTTAGTGAACTGCACGCCCTTAGTAAAAAAGTCGGGTTCAATATAGATTCAGCCATCTGTTCTTGGCGAAGAATGAAAATCCTTCGAATCCCTGGCCGAGAAACTTCGAGGTAAAAGGATTATCGGGTCTCGTCGGCAGGGAACCGGAGAGGTCTCTTTGCCCAGTAAGGGCGTTAAAGTTTTACTTACAGAAAAAGGAACAGTTGGGAGGTTCTAGACAAGGTCTTTGGTGCTCAGTGAAGGATCCATCAAGACCTATGTCTAAGAATGCTTTAGCCTTTTTTGTCAGGAACGTAATTACGGACGCTCATAAGGCTTGCACGGATGATTCTTTAAAACTACTGAGAGTAAGAGCTCATGAAGTGAGAGCAGTGGCGACGTCTCTCTCTTTTCAGAGAAATATGTCACTGAAGAATATCTTGGAAGCGACATATTGGAGATGTAATTCGTTTTTTTTTTTTTTTTTTTTGCTTCTCACTATTTGAAGGACGTGCGTGTGACCTATGAAAAATGTTTTTCCTTAGGTCCTTTTGTGTCTGCAGGCACAATCCTGGGTTCAGGAGCTGACAACAATCCTTAATTTTTTACTACTTAAGTCTAATAGATATGTTCTAGACTTTCTGCTGAACAAGTGCAGATACCGCACAGGCGGCCAGTCACTTCCGTTCAGTAAGGAACTCTTGTGATATCTTTTAGTAGACGAGTATCTTTTTTTTTTGAAAAATTATTGTGTGCGTGTGCAATTTGGTTTGAGTTACGGTTGTTGCGAAGAGTTGGGGATAACTCGGAGCAATTTTTAATACTAACATGGTGGTTAGGATCAGGTGGTCGGGATTGGTTGTGTGCTCCTTAATAAGGTGTGTTGTCATATAAGTGGATCAGCACCATTGACAAAGTCCTTTCAGGCTCTGCCGAGTAAGTGGATAAGACCCCTTCGGCAGACCCACAAGAATTCTTGGCCATAGATCACATATCTCGCTAAAGTTTCTTGAGGTGATGCAGACTACGGGGCAAACACCCACGAAGTCTACCACCTATCAGGTAGGAACCAAGGTTTTTATTTTATACCTACAACAGATGTTGTTTACCTGTCTATTCCAGTAGTAGCTGTCTCTTACCCTCCACCGAAGGGTGCCAATCAGCTATGTATATATCTGACAGGTAAGTTGATTGTATGAAAATGATATTGTTATAATACAATAAAGTTTCATACATACTTACCTGGCAGATATATACGATTAGGGCCCACCCAGCCTCCCCGCAAGGAGACAGGTGGAAGAGAAAATATATGAGTAGAAAACGGGAATGGTTCCTAGTCTTGCCGCCCAGGGCAGGCCGGTAGATCACCTGACCTACCTGTAGCGAGTGGCGCGAAATTTGAATTTCTGTCGGGGACGACGGAGTCTTAGCTATGTATATATCTGCCAGGTAAGTATGTATGAAACTTTATTGTATTATAACAATATCATGTTTGTTAGTAAACAACTGTTTTGGTAGAAGAAGACGACGAAGCGTGCACTTGGATAATTTTTTGAATAAATAGTAAAACATCAATATTTTACATATTTATGATGATTAATTTGAAAATATTCGTTATTGAAAAAGTAACTCGATTCTGACTCAAATTTAAGTAATTATTTTTTGGAATTAGAACGTTCGTTTAAGTCCTGTATTATGACGTCACGACATCTTGGCTTTCGTACCTATTGTAAATAATCGCTTTACTCAACTTCCTTTCAGTACAGTTTACCAGTTATTCATGCAGATTATCAGCTATTCATGTGATTGTTATAATCGTAAATCGCATATAGTATATCTTTATTATTTACTTTTTGGATATATGAAGATGTTTTACTGCCGGATTATCGCCGTAGTGTGACTCAATCGTTTTCAGTCCCTGGGCCTCTGTTTTTGCATCATAAGAAATTATGGGGCCGAATTTGCAATGACCAGAAAGTCGTTAAAAGAGGAAAGTTAGCATTGAGGGGCATATGTTTTGATTGAGAAAAATACAAATTTATTCAATAGCTAGCTTGTAAAAAATACTTTATTACAAAAAACTTGATTGACAACTAAGCAGCATACCTACTATGGGTTTCAGCGACAGTGCAAGCACATTTTTGGGCAATACCTATTTCTGTAACGAACACTCGTATCAGAACGAGATTTTGCTATAGTGCATTACACCCAGTGCCGTAATTTATTAGGGTATCGTGAATCACTAATCGTAAAGAATAACGACACTTGTCTTTGTACTAAGAGACAAAAACTCCATTATGCAGAAATGGATATGAACACACGTAAAAAGCTCCACCTACCCTCTCCCCCCCCCTCCACCGCCACCCCTTTCCTTCTTCGTTCCTTCACCTTCCTTTCTCTCTCTTTCTCTCTCTGTTGCCATTCTATTCTATGAAATGTTATGTATATATATATATATATATATATATATATATATATATATATATATATATATATAATATATATATATTAATATATATATATATATATATATATATATATATATATATATATATATATATATATATATATCTATAATATATATATATATATATATATATATATATATATATATATATATATTATATATATATATATCTATATCTATATATATATATAATATATATATATAATACATATATATATATATGTATATATGTATATATAATATATATATTATATATATAAAACATATATAATATATATATATATAATATTATTTATATATATGATATATATATTATTATATATATATATATATATATATATATTTATATATTTATATAATTTTATTATATTATATTAAATTATATATATATAATATATATATCATATTATATATATATATATATATATATATATATATATATATAGATATATATATATATATATATATATATATATATATATATATATATATATATATATATATATATATATATTATTATATATATATATATTATATATATATATATATATATATATATATAGATATATATATATATATATATATATATATAGTATATATATATAGATATATATATATATATATATATATATACTATATATTTATATATCTATAACATTCATTGAATAGAATGGCTTTCTCACTGTTAATCAGCTTTTTGAAATTGCTTCATATTTTCTAATTATTTTCTTTACTTCATTGTTCAGGTTACTAATGGACACATAATGGGGTTCTTCATTTACTCCAGTAGTTTTTACACTCGACAGCTGTTTCGTCAACCTTACAGTATTGACGTTGATCAAGCGTACTGATACATATATGAGCCTACATGCGTTTTGTGATGTCATGAGGACGGAAAGGTAGTACAATTGCCAGATACCTAGTTTTAAGTATTTACAAAAGACTATAGTGAAACATGAAATTAGACAAATAAATAAATATGTTAACAACAGAAATTATTTAAAAAAAAAATTGAAAGTAAGTTATTATATACACATTATACATAAATATATATTAATTACATATAGTATGTTTTATGCATTCAACTTACCTGTCAGATATATACTTAGCTATAGACTCCGTCGTCCCCGATAGAAATTCGAATTTCGCGGCACACTCCACAGGTAGGTCAGGTGATCTACCGCCCCGCCGCTGGTGGCGGGAATAGGAATCATTCCCGTTTTCTAAGACAGATTTTCTCTATCGGCCGTGACACCAACATTGTTGTTGTTACTCCTGATTTGATTTTCGTGTTTTTTCATCGCTATGGATCTTCTAAGCCGGTTATTTTGGTGACGTATTGGATCTTTGGTTTGGCATACTCTTTCGTGGACTGTTATTTGGACTTGGTTTTTGGATTTTTCTCATAATGTCGGATTCTAGCTTTACGGTTAGAAGACAGTGTGTAAATGAGGGATGCATGGTGAGGCTACCGAAAGCTTCGGTAGATCCTCACACAGTTTGTAAGGGGTGTAGAATGAATGAATGCTCAATATCTAACACCTGTGATGAATGTGTAGGTTTGAATGAGGAAGAATGGAAGAATTTAAATTCCTATTTAAGGAAATTGGATATGGATAGGGCTAGGAAGGCTTCCTCCAGAAGCGTAAGTAGGTCTCGTTCTAACGAGTCAATTAAATTAACACCTAACCCTAAACCTGTATCTTCTTCCTCTTGTACTAAGACTGCAAATCCAGCAAACATTACAAGGTAAGCACAGTGATAGTGATTTAAGTGTCCCTAGTGCAGTGGAGGGTGCGTCTGATCGGCTTCATCTCGCTCCCAGGCCTAGACCTCTTCCAAGCTCACGGGCCCAGAGGAGAAGGAATGTCAAAAGCCTTACGGAGGTTATGGAGAATCCCCACCGATCAGGCGTCCCCTCGGCAGATTCTGTGACGACCCGAACTGCCAAGGATCGCTACCGAAAAAGCATCCTAAAACAGTGTTTTTCGTCTTCAGATTCTTCACCTAATGTAAGGGGCTGGAGCTCTGATGAACTGTCACGCCCCTTAAAAAGGAGTTGGAAGGCTCCAACTTTGAATTCAAGCCCTGAGCTTTTCTCCGATGGATCTCCATGTGAAAGGAAGAAAAGCAAATTAATTCCTAAACGCAAATCGGAGTCCCCTTCCTCTTCTAGACCTCCTTCACCTGAATCGGGAAAGGAAAAAGAGAATGCTTCTGCGAAAATTCTACTGAGTGTACAGGAGCAGCTCTCCGCTTTAGTAGGAGTTTTTACGAAGGAGACTCCCAGAAAAAAGGACTCTTTCCTTCTGATAAAGAGAACGAAGGGAAGGAAAGAAGAATCGAACGTAAAAGTTGCGGATTCTACTCGGATGAGTATGAAGAATGCGCCAAAGGCGCCAACCTGGCGCAATGCGCCAGATGCACCAGATGCGCTAGAAGCTCCATATGAACCAGAAGAGCCAGAAGCGTCAGATGCGCCAGAAGTAGAAGCGCCACCCTGCCGAAATGCGCCAGAAGAGCCAGTCTGGCGCAAGGAGCCATGAGCGCCAACCTGGCGCAATGAGCCACAAGCGCCAACCGAGCGCAATGAGCCACAAGCGCCATCCAGGCGCCAGAAGGTACGGACTTCTTCCAAAAGACAGTTAAGCCAGGAGGATTTGTCTAGCTTTCGGAAGAATAAGCCTTTACCTGACAGGGACTCTAGGTGCCGCACAGGCGGCCGTAGACCTTGTCAGGATATGGGTGGCTCCGTGGAAAGCGATAGGAGAGGACATCTTTCCTCTGACAGGAGAGAAAGGTGCCGCACAGGCGGCCGTCGCTCTTGCCAGGAGAAGGATAAGGTCGTGTTGCAGGATCAACCTATCTCTCGTAGGGACGCAAGTTGCCGCACAGGCGGTCGTCGTTCTTGCGAGAGTGGGGCAGATGTTGCAAGAGACCCGTCTCCTATTGAAAATAAACAATCCTCTTCGGAAATAGAATTGGATTTGGAAGAAGTTTCGGACTCGGAAGATCACTCGGCTCCAGGCTTGTCAGATTACAAGACGCTGGCAGCCCTCTTACTTCAAGAGTTTGGGGACTCTTTAAGCCCTACTGCTCCTCCTTCTCTGAGGTCTTTGTTTACAAGTACTAAGGTCTCGAAGTCATCATCTTTCATTAAGATGAAGCCAACCATTTCGTAGGAAATTGGTTTAAATCCAAGGAGAAGGCGGGGAAGACAATCTTTGCCTGCCCTCCTTCCAAACTATCAGGAAAGAAGGGAATCTGGTATGAGACGGGCGAATCACTGGGTCTAGCTCTCCCTACCACTGCCGAAGCAGATTTTTCGAATCTGGTGGATTCTTCAAGGAGACAAGCCTTGTCATCGGCAAAGATCACATGGGGGACTTCTGAGATGGACCATCTCCTCAAGGGATTGTTTAATGTCTTAGAAGTTTTTAACTTCTTAGACTGGTCCCTTGGGGTGTTGGCCAAGAAGACTCAAGAGAATGAATCTCTTAGCCCAGAAGTCCTTTATAGTGTACTGTCCTGCATGGACAAAGCAGTTCAAGATGGATCAGGAGAGGTGGCCTCGCTTTTTGGAACTGGAATTCTAAAGAAGAGAGTCTTATTTAGTTCTTTTCTGACGAAAGCAGTTACTCCTATTCAGAGGTCATCTCTTCTTTATGCTCCTCTTTCGGACCAATTGTTTCCTGCACAACTAGTGAAGGACATATCTCATTCTTTGACAGAAAAGGCCACGCAAGATCTCTTGGCCCAATCTGCAAAGAAATCAAGGACTTCGGTTCCTGTAAAGAGAGAGAATCGTACTCCTCAACAGCCCTTTCGAGGGAGCTCCTCTTCCAGACCCTCCTTTAAGAAGAGAGGAATACAGAAGAGAGGTAGGTCTTCATTCAGACATATCAAGAAAACGAAATGAGACACCTGTCCTTCAAGCACCGGTAGGAGCCAGACTTCGGAAATTTTCTGAAGAATGGACTCTGAGAGAGGCAGAAAGATGGTCCCTTTCAGTGGTAACGAAGGGATATATGATCATCTTTCGAGACAGGCCTCCCTTGACAACAATCCCGAGGGAACTGTCAGCCCAATACAGGGACCATGCCAAGAAATTAGCATTATTGCAACTGGTAGAACAGATGTTGCAAAAGGAGGCCATCGAATTGGTTCGGGATCCGCATTCCCGAGGATTCTACAACCGTCTTTTTCTGGTTCCGAAATCCTCGGGAGGGTGGAGACCGGTCCTGGATGTGAGCGCATTGAACCGATTTGTAGAGAACACAAAGTTCTCTATGGAAACATCGAAATCGGTTCTTGCGGCTCTTCATCCAGGAGATTGGATGGTCTCCTTAGATCTACAGGATGCTTACTTTCATGTCCCCCTGCATCCATCATCGAAGAAATATCTCCGATTCATGATGCAGGGAAAAGTATTCCAATTCAGAGCCCTATGCTTCGGCCTGTCTACGGCCCCTCAAGTGTTCACGAGATTAATGACAAATGTTGCGAGATGGCTACATCTAGAGGGGATAAATATATCCCTTTATCTAGACGATTGGCTAATAAGAGCAAAATCGGAACTTCAGTGCTTGAAGGACTTGGAGAAGACTTTGGATTTGACAAAATCTCTGGGACTACTCGTGAACCTCGAGAAATCACAATTGATCCCCAGACAGAACATAGTCTATCTGGGGATACAGATGGATTCTCGGGGTTTTCGGGCGTTTCCATCACGAGAGAATTGCTCGAGGCTTAGAAATAATCTCGAACTTCTTAGGGAAAGAACGGACCTCGGCGAGGGAATGGCTCAGTCTGCTGGGCACCCTTTCCTCGTTAGAGCAGTTCATTTCCCTAGGGAGATTAAATCTCAGACCTCTGCAGTTTTATCTCAAACAAATGTGGAGTCAAAAGACAGGAGACTTGTCAGACTGTTTTCCCATTCAACAGGGGATAAAATCCAACCTGAAGTGGTGGTTAACCCCATTAACAAAGAACGAAGGGGTGTCCCTCTTGATTTGGAACCCTCACCGAGTGTTGTTTTCCGATGCCTCGGAAACAGGTTGGGGAGCAACACTGGGTCCAAAGGAAGTGGCGGGTACCTGGACCAAAGAACAGGCTACACTGCACATCAATGCGAAGGAACTCCTGGCGATTCATCTAGCCCTGGAATACTTCGAAGCGGAAGTCAGAGGAGTGGTAGTTCAAGTCAATTCCGACAATACCACAGCTCTGGCTTACATCCGGAATCAAGGGGGCACTCACTCTTTCTCACTGTACGAAATAGCGAGAGATCTATTAACCTGGACAGAGGAACGGGGCATAATTCTGCGGACAAGGTTTGTTCAAGGGGTAAAAAACCTAAGGGCAGACAGGTTGAGCAGAAAGAACCAGGTACTCCCGACAGAGTGGATGCTCCACTCAGAAGTCTGCAGACAAATGTGGTCCCTCTGGGGAAGACCCCAGATCGACCTGTTTGCCACGTTCCTCTCCAGGAAGATAGACAACTTCTGCTCTCTAGAAGATCCCAGAGCCACGGCGATCGATGCTTTCCTCATGGATTGGTCAGGCATAGACGCCTACACCTTTCCCCCATTCAAATTGCTGGGGGAAGTACTAAGAAAGTTTGTGGCATCGGAGGGAACAAGACTAATTCTAATTGCTCCCTTCTGGCCTTCCCGAAACTGGTTCACAGAGGTACTGGAATGGACGGTGGACTTCCCCAGATCTCTACCAAACAGGACAGATCTGCTCAGACAACCCCACTTCGAGAGGTTCCACAAAAACATCCAAAGTCTCTCCCTGACTGCCTTTCGACTATCGAAAGACTGGTCAGAGCGAGAGGAGGCTTTTCAAAGAAAGTGGCAACTGCAATTGCTAGAGCCCGCAGAGCCTCTACCTTGCGGGTCTACCAATCGAAGTGGGAAGTTTTCCGTAGATGGTGTAGGTCGAAGAAGCTGTCCTCTTCCAATACCTCTGTGACCGAAATCGCGGATTTTCTCCTCTTCTTAGAGAGAGTCGAAATTGGCGGTATCCACTATCAAGGGATATAAGAGCATGCTCTCAGCTGTTTTTAGAAACAGAGGCCTGAATCTGGAAAATAATAAGGATCTTCATGATCTCATCAGGTCTTTCGAGACTACTAAATTGAGATCTTCTATTCCCCCGAGTTGGAACCTTGACGTAGTCCTAAAATTCTTGATTTCGGACAGGTTCGAACCTCCAGATAAAATCTCATTCAGAGATCTTACTAGTAAATGCATATTCCTGTTGGCCCTTGCAATTGCTAAGAGGATCAGTGAATTACATGCTTTGGACTCTCGGGTGGGATTTAAAAAAGACTCGGCTGTTATTTCTTTCCAGGATCTATTCCTAGCAAAGAATGAAAACCCTTCTAAACCTTGGCCTAGAAGTTTTGAAGTCAAGGGACTCTCTTCTCTAATAGGTAGAGAGTTGGATCGGTCCCTTTGCCCAGTCAGGACCTTAAAGTTCTATTTAAAAAAGAAGACACAGCTTCAGGGATGTCGACAAAGTCTTTGGTGTTCGGTAAGAAACCCCAAAAGACCTATGTCAAAGAACGCACTGGCGTTCTTTGTCAGAAATGTGATTACCGAAGCTCACAGGAATTGCCAAGAGAACTCTTTAAAGCTGCTGAGAGTAAAAGCTCACGAAGTCCGGGCTGTGGCAACTTCCCTTTCTTTCACTAAGAATATGTCCATGAGAAACATTTTAGCAGCAACTTATTGGAGGTGCAATTCAGTATTTGCATCCCACTATTTAAAGGAGTTAGAGTACATACGAAAAATGTTTTTTCTCTTGGACCTTATGCATCAGCGGATACTATGCTGGGAAATGGAGCAGACGCTGATCCTTAATTTTATGTTTTTAATGATTATTTGTAATATTGTTATTGAGTTGTGGGTTGCTTGAAAGGATGTTCGGGGATGACTCCTTTCAATCTTAGTACTAACCCCAATTAGGATCAGGTGATCGGGATTAGTGTCGTGCTCTATGATCATGCCAATAGGGCAAGGTGTTTTGTCATGTAACGTGGATAGGACCCATTGACAAAGATCCAAAGGTTCTGTCGCGTAAGTGGGTAAGACCCCTGTAACAGACCATCAAGAACTCTTAGCATGAGCTCACTACCTCGCTGAGGCTCTTGAAGCGATACAGGCTCCTAGGCAGTAGCCATGAAGTCTTTCGCTAACACAGGTAGGAATCAAGGTTTTTTATTTTTATTACCTACAACATATGTTGTTTCCTGTCTATTCAGTAAATTAGCTGTCTCTTACCCTCCGCCAAAGGTGCCAATCAGCTAAGTATATATCTGACAGGTAAGTTGAATGCATAAAAATGTTATTGTCATGATACAATAAAGTTTTATGCATACTTACCTGGCAGATATATACGGTTAATGGCCCACCCGACCTCCCCTCAGGAGACAGGGGGAAGAGAAAATCTGTCTTAGAAAACGGGAATGATTCCTATTCCCGCCACCAGCGGCGGGGCGGTAGATCACCTGACCTACCTGTGGAGTGTGCCGCGAAATTCGAATTTCTATCGGGGACGACGGAGTCTATAGCTAAGTATATATCTGCCAGGTAAGTATGCATAAAACTTTATTGTATCATGACAATAACATTTTAATTTACTGAATGTCAGTGTTGCGCTCCTGTCCGCGTGTGGTGGTTTTGTTCCACGCGGTCGAAGGGCTGCCTCCTACACGAGGGCAAGGATCGGTCTGCCTCACGTTGGATGTTAAGGTTGGGACGTTGCATGGCGATGCTGACTGCTTCTGATATCAATAAACGATTGTAGTTGCCTTCCTTGTGTATTATTTTGGTGTTTGTGAGAAGATCTTGTAAGGATGGTTTTTTATTGTGGGTATCCACAAAGTGCTGATGAATGGCTCCTTGGTTTCTGTGGGCCTGCATGCGACGTTTGAGTGTAGTGGTTGTGTGTCCGATATAGCATTTTTGGGGGGACTGACATTGCTCGTCAGCACAGACAAACTTGTATACTATATCAGATTTAACCTCTTTCTCCGTCGATGGGGCCGTACTATTTTTCTCCTTTTTTTCCTTACCAATGAGGCCGTAAGGTTTGGTTTGCAGTAAATCCTTGCTGTTATTTTGTTATATGGCGCTAGGGGGGTGGTTCCTCTTCGCAGTATACCAAGGATGGCTTTCCTTTCATCTTCGTGGTGTTTGTTGTATGGTATCTGATGGTATATCACTATTTCTTTGTCTTGTGTGTTGTTCCTCGGGGTCGGGTTATGGAAAGCCTCTAATCTCTTTTTGACAACTTGTCATCTGGTATATAATAACTTACTTTCAATTTTTTTATATAATTTCTGTTGTTAACATATTTTATTTATTTGTCTTATTTTATGTTTCACTATAGTCTTTTGTAAATACTTAAAACTAGGTATCTGGCAATTGTACTACCTTTCCGTCCTCATGACGTCACAAAACGCATGTAGGCTCATATTTGTATCAGTACGCTTGATAACGTCAATACGTATAGGTTGACGAAACAGCTGTCGCATGTAAAAATACTGGAGTAAATGGAAGAACCCCATTATATGTCCATTTGTAACCTGAACAATGAAGTAAAGAAAATAATTAGAAAATATGAAGCAATTTCAAAAAAGCTGGTTAACAGTGAGAAAGCCATTCTATTCAATGAATGTTGTATCCGTGAAAAATTGTGCCCTAGAAGTATTATATCTATATATATATATATATACATATACTATATATATATATATATATATATATATATATATATATATATATATATATATATATATATATATATATATATATATATAGATATAGATATAGATAGATATAGATATAGAGATATATATATATATATATATACATACATACATACACACAGGCGGTCCCCGGGTTACGAGGGGGGTTCCGTTCTTGAGATGCGTCGTAAGCCGAAAATCGTCGTAAGCCAGAACATCGTCAAAAATCCTAAGAAAGCCTTACTTTTAATGCTTTGGGTGCATTGAAAACTATGTAAACTGCATTCTTATGGCATTTTCATAAAAAAAACCTTAAAATATTGATTATTTTGCATTTTTGGTGTCATATTTCATCTCCCAGATGAGCGTTGTAGGCGTTGTAACCCTGGAACATGCGTCGTAACCCTGGAAATAACGTCTATTGACAAGCGTCGTAACCTCGGAACGTCATAAGCCAACACCGTCGTAACCCAGGGACTGCTGTATATATATATATATATAGTATATATATATGTATATTATATATATATATCTATATATCTATATATTATAAATCTATATATATATATATATATATATATATATATATATATATATTATATATATATAGATATATATATATATATATATATATATATATATATATATATATTCATAAAATTAATTCAGTTTTGATTGCTTAGCAAGAATGAAATTCCATGTTAGGGAAGGAGCCCTTTAAAAGTTGCAGTGTCTTAGAAGAATTTGAATCGTTTTGTGTGGGGTACCCTTTGTGAAGTCTGAACAATTTATGTATGAACTTATGGTTTTCTTTATATGTAATTGTAAGTAGATGGCTTGACTTAGTCTTTTAGAACCCTTTTTTAAGTTATATAAATTTCACGTGAATACTGTAGTACTTGTGATGACCGACTTTTAGAACCCATTTTTAAGTATATATAAATTTCACTTAGATATTGTAGTTGTGATTTGTCATTAACTGTAGCAGTAAGTAATAGTTTTTGATGCTAGTATGTGAATCCATGAGGTTCTCACAGTACTCTGTTTGGCTACATATCTTTCCAGAACTTTTCTAAATGAGATGACGGTGGCTGTATATCCGTTTTGTCCGAGCATTGGGCTGCAAGTGGTATTTCTTTTCAAATTGATCTCATTGGCAACTGGTCATCCCCCAGTTAGTACTCAGTCACCAAACTTTGCTTGGAACTTGCACGGAAAACCTGGTGATGGATATTATACAGAAGTTGAAATTGGAACACCACCACAAAAGGTAACATTTTTTGTTTCTGTTTTATATTTTTATATAAGTAACTTGCCAACTGTACGTAATTACATTGCTAAAAGTTTCTAGCATCGGCAGTCGGAATTTTGAAATTAGCTGGTCATGCTATTTTTTAGTGGCTAGGTGACTAGCTCTACCTACTCGGGAAGAGAGGAACAACAGGCAATTTGTTTCTGCGACTGATGGCTTTACTACAGTTGTTAGCTGCTGCTTTGTTTTGAAATTCGTATTTTCTGGTTGACAGTGTTTTTGGATTGTCTAGCCTTACAACATGTTTAGATAGAGTTAGACTATATTTGTTCTTGATTTCAACAATTATTTTTCTGACAGACTTTTTATATAAGTAATTTACCGAATAATAGCATAGCCATACTATAAGTTCCACTTAGATGGCTGCTTGAATTCAAAATTGTTTAGGTGACCAGTTCTGCCCACTGGTGGGAGAATAGGAATGATTGTAAGCAGAAAGCTCAGTTTGTTCCTGTCATCATTGAGTAAACACTGGTGATGGCCTTAGCTTGTTTTTAATTTTCCACTTATTTAATTGGATTCCAGTGGTGTGCATTCCCACTGGAATGCATATTTAGTAACTATCAATGGAATCTCTGGATGAGCTTTTTCTTAGTTTTGTGATTATAGAGTTGATTCATCAACTAATCTTTTGTTTACCCTTGCAAGCTGACGATAATAGCTCAGCCTCAAAAGTAATTCTTGTATGCTACGCCATTTCTTTAGGCTAAACTTTGGATTATGTTTTTTGTTTACCAAGCCTCATTACTTGTAAACCCTTGGTATATAGTTTTGCCTTAACCCCTTTACTGGGAAGCTTAACCAAATGTAAACATTACTTGTTCATACGCGAAAAAACCTTCGGTCTTAACTCAGGTTTGTAGCTATGAAAAATACAAATTGTCTTAGAAAATTTGTCATGTTTGCTACCGAACTGATTTTTGGGGTAATTTGATAGATAAATATAAAGCAAAATGGGTCTTACTTTATATGGCTGAAATAGTCATTCCTCATCCCATATGAACTTTTTACTGAAGTATCTCCAGAGAAAGAAGACAGACGGAAAGCATGGGAAAACAAAATTACAAATGGTTTTATACTTATGTAGAAGATTTTAAACTTTCACACTTGTATGTCTAAAAACAATGAATCTGGTTTCTTGGTTACATCTTTTTGTCACTTTTCATCAGTGGCAGATCTAGAAATTTTTCAAGGGGGCCACTTAGGATTCTAATATATATACTATATATATATATATATATATATATATATATATATATATATTATATATATAGACATAATTTACATCATATGCACATATAAATTATTGCATGTGCTGAATTACAAGGGTTAGGATGTCTCATAGACTTAGTAATCTGAGGAGAGATCATGTGCCCCCTTATGTTTAGAAGCAGTGTTATAGTGATTTTGTTTAGCTTTCTTTTGAACTATTCTACACTGCTGCTGTTTACAACTTCTGGTTGCAGTTTATTTCATGTGTCACATATCTTGTATGTGAAGAAGTTCCCACAATGTGATGTGTTGTATCTCTTCAGTTCTAGTTTCCATTCATTATTTCTTGTCTGGTTTCCGTTTAATGTGAAGAGGTTACTGTCAGCTTTTGCTATGCTTTTCAGTATTTTGAATGTCTCTATCAGTTGTCCCCGCAATTGTAGTGTTTTTAGGTCATACACGTTCAGGCTCTCTAGTCGTCTTTGGTAACCTATTTGCCTGATGATTGGAATTAACTTTGTGGCTCTTGCTTGTACCCCTTCTAGCCTATTTATGTCCTTTCTTAGTGTTGGTGACCAAAACTGTACCACATATTCAAGATGTGGTCTAACTATTGATGTGTAGAGCTGCAGCACTGGTTCCTTATTTCTATATCTGAGCTGCCTCTTTATGTATCCCACTAGTTTCAGTGCCTTCTATTCAGCTTTTATGCATTGTTTTGTGGGTTTTAAGTCCTTAGTAATAACAACTCCAAGGTCCTCTTCTTGTTCTACACTATTTATGCCATTCACATGCAGCATGTAGTTGGCATGTGGGTTATTTGTTTCTATTTGTAACACTTTACATTTATCCAGGTTAAAAGGCATTTACCATATTTTTTACCACTCCTATTTTCCTTAGATAATTTCTTATCTTTCCTCCTTATCTAGGTCTGTTGCATTTACACCTAGTTTGGTGTCATCTGCAATTTTGGCTATCCTTCCTAATCTTCTTCTTCCTAGCTTAAACCCATTTTTATATGGGGTCGCCATTACGAATGAGTCGTCTCCATCGATTTCTGTCTTGTGCCTCGTTCTCATTTATACCTTTCAATTCCATATCTTCCCTTACACAATCACGCCATCTCTTTCTTTCTTGGTCTTCCCTTATTTCCTTCTACCCTGCACTTCCATTTCCATCGTATGTCTTCCAACATGACGTTCCTCCCTTCGTAACAGGTGTCCATACATCGAAGCCTTCCTTCCTGTATTTCTTCGATATTTCAGCTACCTTTGTTGATCCTCTTATATACTCATTTCTAATCCTATCTTCCCTTGTTACTCCCGACATCCATCTCAACATTCTCATTTCTGCTACATCCATCTTCTTCTCCTCTGCTTTCCTCATACTTGCCGTTTCTGTTCCATATAACATTGCTGGTCTGACCACCGTCCTATGGAACTTTCCTTTCAATTTCAGAGGGACCTTCTTGTCACAGAGTACCCCTGATGCAGACCTCCAATTATTCCATCCTGCCTGAATTCGGTGTCTCACCTCTTGGTCCATGCTTCCACTATCCTCCAATACGGACCCTAAGTACTTGAACTTCTGTACTTTCTTTATTTCTTCCCCACCCAATCTTATGCTACTTCCACCGTCCTCAGTAATACTAGAACACATATATTCGGTTTTTGATCTGCTTATTCTCATTCCTCTCTCCTCAAGTGCTGCTCTCCACCTCTCCAACCTCCCCTCCAACTCCTCCTTCCCCTCTGCACACAACACAATGTCATCCGCGTATAATATGCACCATGGCACTGCTTCTCTAACATCCCTGGTCATTACATCCATCACGATGTTGAAGATGAATGGGCTAAGTGCTGACCCCTGGTGTAATCCTTTGGCTATCTTCCTAGTGAAGCCTATAATCTGACCATTCTGATTCTTCACCATTTATTACAACTCTGTTTTCTATTAGCCAGTCTTTAATCCAGTCTGCTATATTTTTCTACAATTCCGAAAGCTCTAACTTTTGTCATTAGTTTCTTGTGTGGAACTTTGTGAAAGGCCTTATGGAAATCTGTGTAGAGTATATCTATTGTTCTACCACTGTTGTAAATACCAAGCATGTTATGAAAAAATTCCAAGAGGTTTGATAGACAGGATCTGCTTGTCTGAAACCGTGTTGCCTGTTTAACAAGAAGTTGTTTCTATCAATGAGAGAGAGAGAGAGAGAGAGAGAGAGAGAGAGAGAGAGAGAGAGAGAGAGAGAGAGAGAGAGAGAGAGAGATTATAATTCTGACGATTGTAACATTGTTTCCAACACCTGTAGCTTACAAAGAAGTAGCAGGTGAAGTTCCTTTGGCAAATATAAGCATTAAATACATGCATAAAAAACAAATTATATAATTTTTTTTTTTCCAGTGTTTTTATCAATATTTTTCTTTTGTGTATTGGGTACACATTATCAAAATTTAATTATAGCTTTGAGATTTATGCATTATTCTATCCAAGGTAGGGAGAGGCATGTGACCAGGCACCCCCCCTTAAATCTGCTTCTCTTGTAATAAACAAGTGTCAGAGCCTACAACGCATTCCATGGTTACTGCCCAGAAGCGTAAGGCGAAATGACTTACTCTAAACACCATACAAACAAACAAAAAAAACCTAAATTCCCTTTGTGATGTTAATAGCATCCTCTGACATAGAAGGATGCCATGAAGACCTCTTATACAACCCTTTTGAAGTTATTGCTTAGTTCTTGCTTCATGTAACTGTGTCTAGATCAGCTTTCCAACATCCTCTTCACCCATTCCATCACTGGCACACTGCTTTAACTATACAGTATCCATGCAAATGCAATCTACTGAATGGAAGCCCTTGAAGTCTATGTAATCATTCAGATCATATCATTCACCATTGTTGTCAGTTGAAGGCTCAACTCCATCCTAAACATCAGTGATAAAGTAGATCGCTTACTTAATATTTAACTTTTACTAGTATTTTACTCTGACCATCTTATCAGGTCTGGTATTGAGAAAATTGACTAAACTCTTAGTCATACAGTGCTGATAGTCGACTATGGACGTTGCAATGATTTTGTGGTCCATGGGCTAGATGGGTACCTTCTTGTTATGACAAGTCCTCTGTGACTTTGTAGTTACTCTGAGAATTATCAGGAAGAAGGAGCCTATTTGGGATGTTATTTTGGTTGCCATATATGCTACTGAAAGACTAATGAAATGTAACCATCTAAGTAGTTATAATCAATTGCTATTGTATTCAAGCTTTCAAGTTGGATTTCCAGATTACCCAAAATTGCTTTTCAGTTAATACCTCTGCTTTAAATCACTCAGTGTTGGATAGCAGTGCAGAGGGGATGTGTACATTCACAGCCTTGAATCCATATCAGTCCTCTCTTCCTTAACAGTAAAGTCTTGTTGGACATCTACAAGAAGTTATCCATCTTATCTATATTGAAGATGTGCTTGGCTGTAAATAATAAAAGATAATCTGGCTTCAGGATCTCTAGAGATATCTTTGCGGCTGCCTGATCAGCTTTTACATTTTTTCCAGATGTCATTAAAAAGTCTGATCATTTGAAATCTGAGCTTCCAATCCCCTGATTTGCAACCTAATAAAAGGCTTCAATTTGTATCCTTATCCGAGACAAACTGGACCCTCTGTATCTCATCCATGATTGGGCCAGGTATCGTAATCCCCCTAGCAGCTTGGCGTCTTCGAAGAGAGTGGGGGAGCTACACGGCCTTAGCTATGATGTGAAGCACACCAGGGATTGGGGGTCAGTGTCCTTCAAATTTGTTGTGGAATTCGTGGCTAAGACCCAGAATCCCTTGGTTCAGGATGATGGGTTTGCTTCCTTTTTCATTCCATCACGGGATGACTTTGTGGGCGGTGATCTCAAGAGCTTTTGCTATTTCCTGTCAGGGCTCTGCGTTGCTATCTTAAAAGGACCCGACATCTTAGGCCAGATTGTCGTAGGCTTTTTGTTAGCATGGGGCATATGAAGAAAGAGTTGTCCAAGAATACAATCTCTTTGGATACGTGAAGCTATCAGACAGGCGTATTTGACTCTTGATGATTCCACCGCCAAGTCTTGCAGGCTAGAGCACATGACGTCGGGGGTATTGGTCCCCCTCTGGCTTTCAAGAACAAGTTCACTGTTCATAGAATTCTGAGCACTGGTACTTGGTTATGCCAGTCCTTCACCTCTTTCTATCTTAAAGATGTTGCCCACAGATCTATTGACACGTTTTCCCCAGGTCCTGTGGTGGCTGCCCAACAGATTGTGTAACTCATTGTTGCCCCCAACAGGGCACATTTGTATCTTACCTAAGATGATTGTGTGGATGAGAGGATGAATGAGTTGGCTGGTCTCTTTCTTTCTCTTGTACCTTTCCTTCTTCCTACGGGCGGGTTGGGGTTTAGACACGTTATTCGCTGGACTGGTTCTGATATAGGTGAGTAAGGTAAGTCATATTGATAGTTTGGTTGTTTGGTGTGCAGATATCCAACTCTCTATTTGGTAGCATACACTCCGCTCCTTAGCAATGGGGACTAAGGAATAGTACGAACCCTGGCACATTGGTTTGTTATTGAACAGTCAAAGTTTCTCTTTAGTTCCATATGCAATGATTTGCCCCATATATCATTGTAGGTAATCCAATGGCTGAGTTGTTTGATATCACTGTATCTAGCTCCTCACAGACATCAGTCCCTCTCCGGTAGATATTTCTTCTGGAGCTGGACTGGTGGGTAGGCCCCCAGCCAGTTTAGGATGTCTGTACCTCCCTCCAAGTATAAGTCTGTCCTATTGTTAAGACCGAAGGTTTGTTTGCGTATGAACAAATTACAAATTTTCTAAGACAATTTGTATTTTTCATAGCTACAAACCTGAGGTCTTGACAATAGGATAATTTTCTAGCCCCTAGCTCTGGATCCAGTTAAATCGTAGACGAAAAGCAAGGAATCTTGTGAGATCTGGCAACGCATGCGTAAATCAAGAGAAAACTGGCCAAGGACCACGCACCCACGCCACCACATTCAGTCTCTTTCCCAACCCAGGATGTCTTTAAGAAGACTGAGGGGTGGCTAAAGGTGGGCAGTACAACGCTAAGACCTCAGGTTTGTAGCTATGAAAAATACAAATTGTCTTAGAAAATTTGTCATTTTAATGCTGACATCAAGAAGGGTGTATACTTGTAATTTGTACATTACTCTTTGAAGAAACCATTATTTACTTATCAGTCAGTCTTACAGTTTAACCATATTTTATGTATGATTAATCTCCTACTTCATTACAGTTCAGTCTCTTGGTGGACACAGGTAGCAGTAACCTAGCAATTGCAGGGGCTCCACATGAAGAGTTGGATACATATTTTGCCACAAATAACTCTTCAACTTATGTTGACCTGGGAAAGGATGTGAAAGTCGAGTATACCCAGGTAACTTATTCTTAATTTTCTTACTGTTGGTTATAGGTTTGCAGAGTATTTAAGATGCGGTGTTAACTACAGTTGAAATGCAACAGATGCAGAGTAAATCTGATACATGAGTTTTGAACAATTATCTGTTCAAAATTTAACATTAACAATAACTGTATTTTTGCTAGCATTACAAAATAAGATCGTAAATTGTCAAATAGATTAAAAATTTCAGTTGTGTTAACCATTATTATATTCTTTAAATGATACATACAACATATTTTGCTCTGAATTTTGCATGGTTTTGTCATTTAAACGTTATGCCAAAGAATTTAACCAATGGTTACCTTGCAAGTACAAGTAATTGTTTTTATATTTTAATTCCATAGATATATATTTGAGTATTCATGAAATTTTAACAAACTTTTGTTAGTTTGTTGTACTACTTATTTTTTTTTTATGCAGAAATGGTTCTCATTACCTTATATTTAGGAGTATGTATTCCTCAGCCTGAGCTGGAATCAATTGTTGAACCTGGTAACACGATTATTGATTGGTGATTAAGGGGGGTGACTCAATAACAAGATTGTTAACTGGTGATTAAGGGCAGTGACTCAGTAATAGGACAGTAACTGGTGATTATTGGGGTTACTCAATAACAAGATAGTTAATTGGTAATTAAGGGAGGGTGACTCAGTAATAAGATATTGACTGGTGATTACAGGAAGTGACTCACAAAACACTTTGTTGTTGAGCCTCCTTTTAATGTGGATATCTTTGCACTCCTTGAGGGCTGACTTTAAATATCCCTTTGTACCAAAGTTGTATGCTTCTTTTATCAGTGAAATGAAAAAAACATGCACAGCAGTGTTTAACCCTTAGTGGACGGACATACTCACATGAGTAGCAATAACATCACAACAAGGTCTTGCTTTACTCTAAGCTTTACATAAAGCATTTACTTTATTTCATTCAGTCCCCCATACTTTTTTGAATTCTCCCTCTTGTTTCAAAATCATCCCTCATGATTGTAAGTAAATAAAAAAACAGGTGCTAGAAGGATGCTTGTAGCAGTATCAACAGAATATCATTTTGACCTAGTTGAGACTTTGTCATCTGAATGTTTCAGTACTTCACAAATGCTTTTCATCTTTGTAATGCAAAGCATATTATTTGGGATGAATCGTACTTACTGTTAAAGTTAGTTCATATTCTGATAGGCGAGTTGGCATTCAAACAAAAGAAAATTGCTTGACTGACCCAGAAGACTGTCTAGTTCACCTGTTCTCCACCAGGTGTGTTTGCATGTTGTATCTCTAGTCAGAATTCTCCTTGCCACTATTGGGTATAGGCGATTGTTGGTATTTTGCCTGTTTACTCTTGTCACGGTACTGTAATTTTAATCTTCCTAGGATGTCTTCCACCAGAAGCAAATCAATTAACATCACGTTATGTAGGAGTGGTTACTGTGTAAGCAGGATGCCTAGATTTAAGGTAGATCAACATAATGTTTGTACCGGCTGAAGGGGTACAGAGTGTGATCTAGAAATTAGATTTGATGGATGTAGGGATTGGCCTTAGGATTTTATGCTTAAAAGTGTCAGATGTAGGAAAAGTATGGAAGCAGATAGATTAGGCCAGGGGTAAACCTGCCTTTTCTCTCCTTCCTGGTGAGCCTTCGTCTGTAGTTAGCCCTACTTAGCCTATGGTTCTTTCCTCTGCTAGGCCTAATATAGCTAATACTGACATTTCCTCTTTGCTACACCTTGCGCTCCCCTTTTGGTTCAGGAAAAGTGTATTGAGAAATTAGAGCAGAATGTAAGCCTTATTTTATAATCTGTTAAAGGTTTGACTGAATTTATGATAGGGAACCATTCTGAGTGCTTTGGTCTAATACAGAGGCAGAGACTTTGTCCAGGTCTTTGTTTAGAATTATTGAAGTATTGTATTTTGCTGAGCTTTTGCTTAGTACTTTTGCTGCTTCTCTGCGCCAGCTTCAAGACTTTCTGGCACCAGCGAGTATCAAACCTTGAGAGGAGTCATTAGAATTTTTGTCTTGCCTGGACAATGTTTTTTCGGATGTTCCAGGTGAATGTTCCTATGCTTTTTCTAACTTGATCTTGAAAAGAGAACAATTGTGCTCTTATCTTTCGTCTAGGGTCTCTCCTACTCAGAAGATGGCTGCAGTTTTGGTTTCCCCTTTGGAGCGCCTTATGAATCGGTCTCTAAGGCAATAAGGGAGGATATTTTCATACAGGAAAATAGGGAATTTATTTGATAATCTTTTAAAGCAGGCAATAAAAGATCTGCTTCTCCTTTTCCTTCTGGCCCTCCAGTCAAGATTTGTCCTTCTTCATCTAATGACTCAGCTTTGGCTGCCAAGCCCTTTCATAGGTCCTTATCAGGTTTCAATAAAAGCAAAACTTCTAAGGTTTTTAGAAAGAATGAAGCTTTATGCTCTCAGGTTCCAGAAGGAGGCCGACTGCAGACCTTTTGGCACGTTCGGAAAGACTTAAGAGCAGAACTTTGGATGGTGGAGGTACTGAAGGAAGGCTACATAATCCCTTTCCTGTTGTCAGCTCCAATTGCTTTTCCATCTTATCTTCGTCAGCAGGAAAAGTTTCTAATACTTTAGAAAGAGGTGGTATCAATGCTGGAGGAGAAAGCGATAGAGCAGATGTCAGGGAAACTTGCCAGTGTTTTATACCCGTGTTTTTCTAGTGCCCAAGGCATCTGGAGGGTAGCGCCCAGTACTGTGTCGACACTCAACACACTCATTCGTCTATCTCCATTCTCCATGGAATCATCCAACATAGTGCTAGCGGCAGTGCAGAAGAATGACTGGATGATTTCAGTGGACATGCAAAATGCTTAGTATTTCCATGTTCCGATATATCCTCAGTCACTCAAGTTCCTGCATTTTGTCTTTGCAGGGAAGGTATTTCAATTCAGAGCTCTTTGCTTCGCCTTGTGTACAGCACCTCGGGTATTTATGAGGATTTTCGCACCAGTGGGAGTGAGAATTCTGCTCTATTTAGACAACTGGCTAATGTTGGCCAACTTTTTCAAGGGAATTCTGCAGTCCAAGATCTGTTACTTTGCCTAGCTCAATTGCTTGGCATATTGATCAACTTTCAGAAGTGTGCCCTGATTCCAACTCGGTTTAATCCTCTATCTAGGGATGAGAATCGACTCACAGTTTTCGGGCTTTTCCATCAAAAAAACGGATAGACAATTTTTTTATCGCTGCCAAGAAAATTTTAGCCCTTAAAGAAGCATGCAGCAAGACAATGGCTGTCTCTTTTGGGACAAATGGCATCTCTGGAAAGATTTGTTAGATTATGGCTCAGGATGCAGGCAGTTCAACTCTAATTGAAGTAAACTTGGGACATGAAGTCCCTGCCAGACTTTTAATTTCGGTCCCAGTAAGTCTTCGGGAGATGTTAGGATAGTGGAAGGATCGTCAGAGACAAGGAACAGGGTCATCCCAAGGGGTAGCGAGCCCAGACCTAACCTTGTTTTCAGATACTTCAATGGCAAGCTGGAGAACATGCCTGGGAGGCCATCAGATGTCTGGGACATAGTCACCACAAGAGAGGAAGTTGCACATAAACAATATAGAACTGTTGGCAGTATGGAAGTCCCTCCTTCAGAGGAAAGGTAATAGCAGTATTTTCAGACAATACCACCTCGTTGGCATACATCAGAAACCAAGGTGGCATGAGATCGAAATCAATGTTTCTGATAGCAGAGAAGTTGCTGCTTTGGGCAGAAGCCAGAAACATAGTTTTGGTTCCACAGTTCATTCCAGGGAAAAACTGTTTTAGCAGATCAATTGAGCAGGAAAGGACAAGTGCTACCCACAGAATGGTTGTTACATCCACAAGTCTGCCAGTCACTTGTGTCTGTGGGGAGCACCAGATGTGGACTTATTCGCAACATCGATTAACAAGAAACTCAATGTAGTATTGCTCTCCATGCCAGGACCCTCAGGCTTGGGCAGTAGATGCATTTTTTCAAGATTAGGCCAGTCTAGATACGTATGCTTTTCCTCCGTTTGCAGTAATAAGGAAAGTGCTGAACAAGTTTCAGGAATTTAACCACTGCAGAATGACTAGTAGCTCTGTGGTGGCCCGAGAGAAAGCATTTTCAGTGGACCTCCCTCATATTCTTCCTTTAAGGAAGACAACCGAATTCCATGCAGTTCCACCAAAGCTTCCTCTGAGTGAGGGGGTTTTATGAAGTATCTTGGAAGCCTATCCTTAAATCAAGACTAACAAAAACCTTGGCCTTGTATCAGAGGCAGTGGTTTGTGTAATGGATTTGGTGTCGTTCTAGAGGGATTTCCAGCACCTGTACCTCTCTAAACATCATCAAGTTCTTTCAATATTTTAGATATAGGAAGAATCTTTCCCTAGCTGCTATTCAAGAGGTATATACTATATAAATCCATGCTTTCCTCAGTTCTGCGTAACTTGCAATAGATACATATTTCTAATGATCCAGATCTTAAGGTAGGCTTTTGTAAGGGAGATGCTGTTTTATCATTTGTACCTTTGTTCAGGGCTAAGAATGATGTCAAGGTCAAACTTCTACCTAGAACGGTAAGAATTCCAAATTTAACCTCTTTGGTGGGGAATGAAGAAGAGGCTTTGCTGTGTCCTGTTAGAGCTATTAAGATTTATCTAGATAGATTAAAGCCTGTGAGGGGCAGAGTTAATAGTTTATTCTGTAGTGTTAGAAAACCTAACACTCCTTTATCTAAGAATAAGACTATCGCATGAAAAATTAAGTCCAAATTTCTTAACTTTATTGAAAGTAAATAGTATATACAGTGTAAGAGCAGTTGCTACATCTTTTAGTTTTTTGAAGAATTTGTCTCTTGAGGATGTAATTACTAATGTGACAATGAAAGTGTAATTCTGTTTTTGCTGCTCATTATCTTAAAGATTAGAAATTGCATTTGAAAGCTGTAAATCCCTTATCCCTCTAATAATAGAGGGTAAAGTCTTCTCCTGAGCCAAAAAAAGAGCAATCTGGGGAGTATGTACAGGAACGTACCTTCGTATTATAGGTATTTATTTGTACTTGACTGTCATTTTTTGGGAAGATTCATCCCAAATAATGAAAATTTTCATAACAAAATTTATTATTTAGATACTCTCAAAGTAGACCCTATCCAGCCTTCCCATACTTAGTGGGGTGTCAAGGAGAATTCTGACTAGAGCTAAAACATCCAAACACATCTGGTGGAGAACATAAAGATTTCACTGTCTTGATTATCAATACTATAGGCATTACAGATGCTCAGCCAACATGCGAAAACCAAAAATAATCTGACAAGCAGGGTTTAATAGCATACAATAACTCAAGTTACTGAAGAAGCAAAACCAAACATTATATTTGACTGCTTTTGATAATGAAGTGTTATCCTAAGAGTGTAACAAATTATATAACTGATACTGAGAAAAAAATTGTATTTCCAAATTTATTGATTAAAAGAAAAAGTCTAATAATGAAAAAATATGTGTCCATGACATAGCTTATACTATATGTCAGTGAGTCGACAAGCACAAGGAATAATATTTTACATTAGCTTTAATTCATATTGGCAACTGCCAATTTCAAATAAAAATTCATTTTCATATAAAAACTGAAACATTAAAAACCATATGTACGTACTCCTTCAAATCCAAAATCATTCTGCGAATTAATATTAAATAATTGAAATCCTATATAGAATGCATCCTCTTACAGAACATACAATGCTCCCCCACTTTTACGTGCTAGTATTAGGTCCCAGAGCCTGCCACGGAAATGTTAAAACCGAGAAAATGCAAAAATTTCTCTAAAAATCATTATAACTGGCTTATAACTGCCATATACCATGTACCCCATAATCGAAAATGCTTGTAACTGTCTATTTTAAGACTTAAGTGCTTAATTTGATAGTTCAAACAAAAATATACCTTAAATTATCATACTAAAACAATTTAATATTTCAAACAAAAATACACCCCAAACTATCATCCCAAAACATCATAAGACAACTTAGATTAGTACCCTATTACAACTGTTACTCTTAAGTATATACACTTCCTAAAATATGTATAACAATGATTTATTCATTTTAAAATATTGATGTTAATATAAACAGCAAAATTTCTTTAAAATATTTAATACAAATTGAATAAATCTTTTAATACAAATTAAATAACTCTGTCTTACAAATCATTTGACAACTAATCAAGTTACCTCTGGACTGTATACATAAATTTTTTTCTCTCATACTACTCAAGTATTAATCCTTTTAAAATGATCACTAATTCACTTTTTTTTGTGTATAACAACACTTTATTCACTAATTACTGTATTTTTGTCATATTGTGTATGTGACTAAATATTGATTTTTATGATAAAAATTATTTACAAAAATTATTTACTTATAATGTAGTTATGTATCTATTAAGCTCAATGTAGTTATGTATCTATTAAGCTCACTCTGGGTTGGGCCCTGAACTGAGCATAATAGGTGTACGATTCTCTCTCTCTCTCTCGAACAGTAATGGAAGATGTATTTGAAAAAATTTTACTGTATAAAGTTTTTTATGATAAAGCATTTTGTACAATATTTAAAGTATTTGCTAATTATTTTCATTTTATTTTCTAGTCTGCTTTTACTGGAAAATAAAATTAAAATAATTAGTGAATATTTTTAATATTGTACAGTATTCTTTATCATCAAAAATCTTTACAGTAATATCATTTCAAATACATCTTACCTTACCCATAGAGTTACAAGGAATTAGGATGTCTCAAAGACTTGTTAGTCCATCCGAGGAGACATTGTGTGCTCACTTATGATATTGTCTCGGATGCCAAAGAAAAAAAAGGTGATGTCAGGTGAAGTGGCCGGTTATTTAGAGGGTCCTTATTCTCTCATACCCACCCATAACCACCAGTTAACTCAATTACCAAATTTCAAAAACTGATTCCAGGTCATGCTAAGGAATACTACATGAAAGGTTCTGATTATTTACCCAGGCAAAATACAAATTACTTTTAAGAATTTATGTTAATGGTGAAATATTTTAAAAACTTGTTCTAATGGTGAAATACATCAAAGGAGCTCTTGTTTGTTGTTCCTGTTAGCAATCAAACATCTTTTCAGCTTTTTTTTTTTTTTTTTTTTTTTTTGTCACATTCATATTACTATAAAACATTGGCAGTGTGGAGTGTAAAAACTGGAGTCATATGGAGAATTACTAGTGGACTGGTAACTTTTTTCCAGGGAAGTTGGAGTGGCCATTTAGGCAGAGATCGTGTTCGGTTTCCTGCATTGCTGGACTCTATAACTGTTGATACGGATTTGGCCCTAATCACATCTTCAAATAACTTCTATGTTAATAATTCCCACTGGCAGGTAACTTCAAGACATTTTATAGTACTTACTGTATTAATAAATTACTAAAGACGTCACGAGGTAGTGCGTGGTCTCTGACCAGTTATCACCTCGTATGTGCAGGAGTTGCCAGATCTCACAGATTCCTTGCTTACAATCTTTGATTGTTTTTAACCAGTTACCAGCTAGCACTTGGAAAATATCCTATTGTTAAGACCTCTGGTTTGTTAGCTATGAAAAATACAAATTCATAAAATATTTGTCATATCTTGGTTTTTGAATACCTTGAAAACTTGTACTCTGTTATTACCTTATCCCACGAAATTTGCGCTAGAAATAATTGAATACAGTAGTGTTAAATGGAACTCCAAGGGAGACAATATAGAAGAGAAAAATATTAAATCTAGTACAGAATAGTTATACCTAGTGCATTCACTTAATCTAGGTCCTTATGAGTGGTTGTGTTCCAAGGTTCTTTATAAATGCTTCTGATTGTAGCTGAAGGGAACTGGATCCAGAAGTTTGTAGCTGAAGGAAACTGGATCCAGCAGGGTTTTTTTTTTTTTTTTTTTTTACTCTCTATAATGCCACAGAACTCCTTCTTTTAGGCTCAGAAAATATTCATGTTCCTTTGCTTAGCTCACTTATTAAACAGCACCAGTACAGGCAGTCCCTGGTTACTGGCAATCCAGTTCTATGGCATTTGTCTAGCTAGTGCCAAAAATCAACGAATTTTGGTGCCGGCATGCACCAATTTTCAGTTATAAGTGCCGATAATAATTTTGGCACTGATACATACCTAATAGAGGTGCAGTTAACCCTTAAACGCCAAAGCAGTATTTTAAAAATTGTCTCCCATATGCCGGCGGCGTTCGCGAGTGAGCGCCGAAGCGGAAATTTTTTTTTTCAAAAAATCACAGCATGCTTAGTTTTCAAGATTAAGAGTTCATTTTTGGCTCCTTTCTTTGTCATTGCCTTAACTTTAGTATGCAACCATCAGAAATGAAAAAAAATATAATTATCATATATAAATATTGGGATATATGACAGTGCGAAAAAAAAATGTCATATAATTGTATACAAATCGCGCAGTGAGCAAAACGGTTAAAGCTAACGAGTTAATTTTTTCCGTTGTATTGTACACTAAATTGTGACCATTTGGTACATAAAACATTCTAAAACAATCAAGGCAACACAGAGAAAATATTATCACAAAAAGATGCATGAATTCGTAATGCGCGGACGTAAAAAAAAGCTGTTTTCAAAAATTCACCATAAATCAAAATATTGTGCTAGAGACTTCCCATTTGTTGTAAAATGAAGGTAATTGATTGAATATTACTAGAATGTATGTGTTGTAGCTTACAATTGCAGTTTTCGACCATTTCGGTCGAGTTAAAGTTGACCGAAGGGCGAATTTTTTCTATTTATCGTTATTTATATGAAAACATTTCAAAACTGATAAAAGCTACAACCATTGGTTGTTTTTTGTTGTATTCTACATGAAATTGCACACATTTTCATAGATAAAACTTTATGTAACGGCTAATTTAAAATGGTGCAAACATTACGACAATCGGACAAAAAAATTTATGATTTTTTCGGAAGAGTTACTGCCCGGAAGTAAGGAAAAAGTTTATTTCATAAATTCACCATAAATTGAAATATTGTGCTAGAGACTTCCAATTTGTTGCAAAATAAAGGTAAATGATTGAATATTACTAGAATGTAATAGTTTTAGCTTACAATTGCGTTAGTTGACCATTTCGGTTAAGTCAAAGTTGACCGAAGGTTGAAATTTTGGCACTTATCATTATTTATATGAAAATATTTCAAAACTGATAAAAGCTACAACCATGGGTTGTTTGTTGTTGTATTCTACATAAAATTGCGCACATTTTCATATATAAACTTTATGTAACTGCTAATTTAAAATGGTGCAAACATTACGACAATCGGACGAAAAAAATTCTGATTTTTTTTCAGAAGAATTACCGCGCGGACGTAAGGAAAATTTTTTTTTTTCATAAATTCACCATAAATCGAAATATTGTGCTAGAGACTTCCAATTTGTTGCAAAATAAAGATAAATGGTTGAATATTACTAGAATGTAAGTTTTAGCTTACAATTGCATTTTTTTACCATTTTGGTTGAGTCAAAGTTGACCGAAGGTTGATATTTTGGCACTTATCGTTATTTATATGAAAATATTTCAAAACTGATAAAAGCTACAACCATGGGTTGTTTTTGTTGTATTCTACATGAAATTGCGCACATTTTCGTACATAAAACTTTATGTAATGGCTAATTTAAAATGGTGCAAACATTACGACAATCGGATGAAAAAATTTATGATTTTTCGGAAGAGTTACCGCGCGGATGTAAGGAAAAAGTTTTTTTCATAAATTCACTGTAAATCGAAATATTGTACTAGAGACTTCCAATTTGTTGCAAGAGGAAGGGAAATGATTGAATATTACTAGAATATAAGAGTTTTAGCTTACAATTGCGTTTTTCAACCATTTCGGTAGAGTCAAAGTTGACCGAAGGTTGAAATTCTGGCACTTATCATTATTTGTATAAAAATATTTCAAAACTGATAAAAGCTACAACCATGAGTTGTTATTTGTTGTATCCTACATGTAATTGCGCACATTTTCATATATAAAACTTTATGTAACTGCTAATATAAAATGGTGCAAAAATTTTGTCCAAGTGACGAAATAATTTCCGAGATGTATCGCTGATGCTTTTTAGTGCGAGGAGAAAGAAATTTGCGCTTGCGCGCCAGGGTAACGATTGTAAACAAAACAACGCCTTGATCCAGTTATCGGCGATAAAGTCTGGTTATCGGCGATTTTCGCTTATCAAGCTATCAGAACAGAACCCCGCTAATAACGTGGGGACTGTCTGTATAGGTAAACTTTGTTTTCATCATTAGATGAAGCAGTGTTAGTACAACTTTGTTTTCATCATTAGATGAAGCAGTGTTAGTACAACTCTAAATCAGTTAGATCTGAGTAGGGTAAAATATGAAATAATCAGTGAATCCAGTATGAGTTGCGGAATAAATAGTAGTACTCATAACCCATCTTTACTCATCAGATTTTGCAGAAATTATGGAGTCATGCTAGAGTAAAACATTTGTTCTTTGACATAAAATTCTTATGAATACGTATAATAGTGTTGTTAGATTGTTCATGAAACTTACCTGTCAGATATATATAGCTGTATTCTGAAGTCCGACAGAATTTTAAAAACTTCCGAACACACGCAGTGGTCGGCCAGGTGGTTAGTACCCATTCCCGCCGCTGGGAGGCGGGTATCAGGAACCATTCCCATTTTCTATTCATAATTTTTCTGTCGCCGGTGCTGGAAACACCTGTTTCCAGTACCTCCGTCTTAGATTTTGGAAACTTCATTGCCGCTAAGTATCCTATTGTCTTTTAATTTATTTACTTGGATTTGTGGCTAGACATACGCTATCTTAAATTGATTTGAATTTGATTCATTTTTGCATAAGATATCTGAATCTAGTTAGGCTAGTTTCAGAGGGTGTTGTCTGCAAAGATAGGGTGTGGCTACCGAAAGCTTCGGTAGATCCGCACTTGGTATGCACGAGGGGTATGAGTCTTGCTTCTTTGTTGAGATTTGTCATGTGAGGAGTGTGAGACTTTGTCTATTCCGTAAGGAAGACGTATGAATTCGTATGTACAATTAATCAGTAAACATGTCTAATTCCGTAAGGAAAACGTATGATTCGTATGTACGCAATTAATCAGTAAACAAAAGTCAGGGTAGTGAACCTGCTAACCTTCCTGTAGATTTTTTTTTTTGCCTAACCCTGTAGTATGGCCTACGGGTTATGAATTTGTCTGCGAGAGGTGATCGCTCTCCTTCATTGTTGTGAAGAGTGCTACTTCTGTTATTGTTTCTCATAACCCTGTAATGTTGCCTTCGGGCCCTAAACAGGGTCTGTAGAGGTTATTGCCCTTTCTCTAATACTCTTTCGATTCGTATCTTAGAATCGAAAGTGCTTGCTTTAGAGAGCAATAGCGAAGTGGCTAAGTGCAGTGACAGTGCCCCTTGTGTAGTGGAGGGTGCGTCAGATCGGCATTATTTCGCCTCTAGGCCGGGACCTCTGCTTGACTCCCAGGACCCGGGGAGAGAGCATGTCGAAAGCCGAAGGAGGGTTACGAGGAACCCCCACCGATCTGGCGTGCCTTCGGCAGTTTCTGATGAAAATCCCCAGACTGCCTAAGTGCGTGCACGTGCACGAATCCTGAAGGATTGCTTCTCGTCCTCCGAAGCGTCCTCCCCGCGCAGGGGTTGGAGCTTTCGGAAGGACTCGCGCCCTCTAAATAGAAGCTTTGTAGAGGAGGACGCTTCACGTCCTCTCTCTCTCTCTCGTTATGCGTTCCAGTGAGAAGTAAGAAGGCGAACGTCGCCTGATCACGTGTACGTCTTTCCACCGAGAAATATGAAATGGAAGTCTTAGTAGCAGGACGGCGAACGCTTTGAGAGCGGACGTCCGAGTTTTGTTACTGTGAGAATAAGAAGCTTCCTCGCCAGTCGCCCCACGTATTCTCGCACGATCGACCCTTCTCCTGAGACTGTTTCGTGCAGTCGGATTTCTCTCCGAGATGTATCTCGCTTGTTTTGACGCCTGTCAGGAGCGTGACGCTTTTCTGCACGCTTCTTTTGACGCTCGGACTTGGACGGGACGTTCGGATGGACGCCAGGCGCGCGCCGGGTGCACGCCAAGCGCGCACCAGTGGACGCCGAGCGCACTCCGCGCGCTGCCAGTGGACGCCGAGCGTGCTCGCTGCTCGCCAGTGGACGCCGAGCGTGCTCACTGCTCGCCAGTGGACGCCGCGCGCGCAGCGCCAGCGCATGCCAGGTGTGTCGCCTGGCTGAACGTTTCTATTGAACTCTTCAAGCTCTGTTTACGATTTGGGCCTCAAGAATTTTTACCTCTACCTTCGGTGATACCTTATACCTCACATGCAAAGAATGTGAAGTAAGCAGTGCTTCGGAGGAAGCTTAAAGTGAACAGACAACTTCGTCTTCGAAACCCAGCAAGACCTCGGGTTTTCGTGATTCAAAGAGATCTCTGTCAATATTTTATTGCTTTTCGCAAAGGTGGATGGAGTTAAGGAAAGCTCTAGGAAGATCCTCGTTTTCTCTACCGCAGTCAAGACTTTGCGATAAGGCAGTTACGGGTTAGGTAAAGGTCGATGTCCTGCACGTCAGGACTCTCGCAATGTTCAGTAGGATTCTTGCAAAGGTACTCATCAAAAGGACGCTCTTCAGGAAAGCGCGAGATAGGACTTCTTTTGCCATACTGCCAATAAATTTTAAGCTTTAGCAGGCCTTCTTTAGGTTGTGATACGGGAGAGGAAGCTGGTTGGAGAATTTCTTTCCTCTTCCTTCCCAGGATAAGTTTTTGCAAGCTTTTTAGCCCATCTGAAAGGGTTTTTCAGATGATAGGTTTTGTTAGTTTCTAGTCGGGACTACGCTGCCGAATTGAACATCGTCGTTCACCCTGCCGTAAGCCTAGTCTCTAACAGGATTCTTGCCCCTTCCTCGTTTGAGACGGGAATCGGAAAAATAAAATGCTCGACTTCCTGGATTACGTTTTGTCAATTCAGTGACTTTCCCCCATTGACAATATACTATCGTTTTGTCAAGTAAGTGGGTATCCCCTCATTGACAAAATATCTCTTTGTCCCGTAAAGGGGTTAGTTCTCATTGACAAAACATCTCATTAACTTGATATTGCGTAAGCGAATAAGCTCTTATTGACAAGATTCGGAAGAGCTCTCATTCGTCATTCGCAGACTCGTACAAGAAATAGACTTGTAGACTACGTCAATGAACGCTTATGTCCATAAACATAAGAAGCTTGAGCTGACTGCTTCGATTCTCTTAAGTTTTGTTCATGAAACTTGCCTGTCAGATATGTATGTAGCTGTATTTCCGAATTCAGCTATATATATATATATATATATATGTATGTGTATATATATATATATATATGTATGTATGTATATATATATATATATGATAGTATATATATATATGTATATATATATATATATATATATATATGTATATGTGTATATGTCTGCCAGGTAAGTATGAACAAACTTTATTGTATCATAACAATATCATTTTTGCCCCTTGCGTTATTTTATTTCTGGTTGGTTCAAGCTCATATCGCTTGCTGTAGTTACCTCTTCGGATGGCAACCGAGAGGTCTATTGTCTAATTTAAGGACATTTAATCGTTACTCCCTGCAGCCTTCCAGGAGTTTCCGATTTATCTTTTACCGTTGTATGGTAGTGTTCTGACGACACAAACGCATCTATATATTTAGCGTTTTCTGTTTCGCCTAAATATACCAGCTTGAGAGTCTATCTGCTCAAAAAATAATAACGGACCTATTTCTTCGTAGAATAGGGTAGCTGGCAACCCAGACATAAAGTTAAGAGACGGACATTCGTAAGCTGCTGGCTGCTGCTGTCACGCTGTCTCTGTCCTCCAGTCCAAACCGAGCCACCAGTAACAGATCAGTGCGCTGTTCATGCGCGGTAGGTTACGTCTCTCCTCTTGCGGGATTGGCTGACTAACCGTATCTCTGTGCTGGCGGTTACGTCTCTCCTGCGGGATTGACTGACTAACTGTATCTCTGTCCTACAATCACGGACTTTAGCCTAAGATTGAAGAGATTTCTTACGTGAATGAATAACGTTGCATTCGTTTTTGCCTTACTATGGTTCAACAGAGTTTATCTCTTAATCCTTTCGGTGCTCGTTACCGCACGGTATAGAACTACGAGTCTACCGCAACATTGCACTTTTATATGCTCTCCTGCTTAGGCAAAGCGCAGCCTTATTAGGGAAGTAAGCATACTCGGGGAGGGAATGGATGAGCTTGCTGGGGACTATTTCCTTCCTGAAGAAGTTTTGTTTCCCCGAATAGACTGCAATTAAGATCACAGTTTTTTCCGACCGGGAAACTGAAATATTATTCAAGATCTAGGAATGATTCTGAACATCTCTCAGTGCGTCTATCACCTGAGGTGATAGAAAAGAAGGTGCCGGATATCTGGATAGGGTTTCAAAATGTCCTGGATCTTAATCTGAAAGAAGTAAAGCGATTCGGTAGTCCCTCCAGTCCTCGAAACGAGTTTTGGGAACCAGTGGTCCAGATCAACTCTGATATTCCACAGCTCTCTCATATCTTAAGAAGTATCTTCTCTCGGTCCCTGTTCGAGTTTACGAAAAAGAGCCTATTATAACAACAGGCGTAGAATGTAACGATCCTCTAGAGGTTCGTTACAGGATTGCAAAAGTCCGTACGAATCGTCTCGATCGACGGCAGCAACTATTGACTTCCGAGTGGAATATTTCTTTAGAAGTAAGTTGAGAGTTGTGGAGACTTTAGGGACGCCCTTTCACTTCTCTTCGATATGTTGAGGACGAAGAGGCTTCTTCTCTGCTCCCTTATTCTCGATCCGGGATCGGTACCATTAAATGCCATCCTATGATATTGAACGGGGATGGATGTTTAGTCTCTTTTTCCCCTTTTTCAATCGTTTAGGAAATGTAATAAGAGGATTTATGACGTCACAGGGAGCGACAATGACGCTGATCGCCCCATGTTGGCCTTCAGGATCCTGGATTCACAGAGGTCACATACTTCCTAGTTCACTTTCCAAGGACCTTTTCCGAGAGAGTCGGTCTACTCTTAACTCGAAAGGTACCTATAACCTCTCCGCTCTGAGTCTGACTACGTTCAGGCTATCGAGATGTTGACAGGAATAAGATTACCGTCTTCCATTTCCGTCTGAAGAATGGGATAAGCTGGCAGTCACAACTTTTAAAGAATACGCAAATATGTTGTTGACGGCCTTTGGGCTCAGAGATTTGCGTCTGTCAAACAACAAACAAAAGCCCTTCACGATCTTTTGAGTTCTGTGGAATCTCGAATCTCGCTCACCATCTACTTTTTGTCTCACCTGTTTTCTCGGAGTCAGACACTCGTGCGAGATCAGGCGACATATAGTAGCCCTGAGTTTCTTGTTGACGAAGTCGTTGCGTTTATACACCCCCGATGATCGTGTAACATGAGACCAGGTTGGACTGTCAGGCATTCTTCCTTCGGACTGAATCGCCTTTTTGCTCCTCGCTCCTTTCTCCTGGCACCAGAAGCTCGAGTCAGGAGTTTGATTCGCTGACGACGTTGGGTTGCGTTGGATACACCCCCAAGGTTTGCTTAGATTGAATCGCCCAGGCAGTCCAGACACTCATCCTTCAGCGAAGAATAGTACCTTATGGTCTTCAGGGTACAGCCTTGCTGTCCTTATTCGTCCTGACTGGTCAACTGGTCGGTCACCTGACTTTAGTACAGACGGACTGACTGTGCATGTCCAGATCGAAGCTTTCAATATGGAACTTAGACGTAGTCTGAAGTTCTTGATGTCAAAGCATTCGAACCTCTCCTACCTGTTAACTTCTTGCATGTGATCAGGAAGGCCTCCTTCTAACCACCCTAGATACGACAAAGAGGGTTAGTGAGATTTTAAGCCATCGTCACAAGTTTTGGCTTTGGAGAACAGTTGTGGCCTAAGAATGGAAACCTGTTTTGTCCTTGGGCCAGGAGCTTGGAAGCAAGGATGGCACAAGTTAGTGGGCAGGAGCCAGAGAGAGTCCTGTGCCCTGTCGGGTCTCTCAAGTTTTATCTACATAAAACTCAAGAAAGTCGAAGTCATTCGGGCAATCTGCAGTGTTCCGAAAAGACCAGACTTGCCCATATCGAAGAACACCCTGGCTTGAGTGTTAAGGAGTTCTTTCAAAAAATGCTCCTTCATTGTGGTTTTGCACAAAGATTTGAAATCTTTTTATCTGGAATGCTCACGAGGTGAGGGCGCGGCCTCGAAGCATTTCAACAGAGCATGGCACTCAGCAACATCCTGAGTACCATGTTTTAGCGAAGCAACTCTGTGTTCACTTCACACTCCCTGCGAGATGTGAAGATGGCATATGAGATCTGCTGCTCGCTAGGGCCATACGTGTCTGCAGACACAATCTTGGGGGCAAGAAGTACCACTTCATCCTATCCTGTAGAAAATGGTTAGGAAGAGCTCTTAATTTAGTTGTTGAGTCGCCGACAACGGCGACTTCTTAACTCTTAAGCCTTAGTTAACACACCTTAACTTTGGCTAGGTTGGTCAGGTGGTGATATATATATTTATATATATATTTATTTTACTTCTTAGCCCTCATGGTATGGTCAATATGGTCTAGTCACATTGTGGTCACGCCCCCGTTGACAGATCATCTGGAGTGCACCAGCTTTATAGGTCTCTACCTCGCTGGGCACTCTAGTAAAGCAGAAGCAGACTTGGGTGACAGTAATCACGAAGTCAGCTATGCTAACAGGTGGAACCAAGATGTAAATCATCTGCATGCATTTGTTTCCCAAAATCCTTCTATTCTGTCCCTTCCCACCTCCAAAGGTGGGATTCAGCTATATATATATGACAGGTAAGTTCATGAACAAATGATATTGTTATGATACAATAAAGTTTGTTCATACTTACCTGGCAGATATATATAATCAAGTACCCACCCACCTCCCCTCAGGGGACAGTGGAAATAAAAATTATGAATAGAAAATGGGAATGGTTCCTGATACCCGCCTCCCAGCGGCGGGAATGGGTACTAACCACCTGGCCGACCACTGCGTGTGTCGGAAGTTTTTAAAATTCTGTCGGACTTCAGAAAATACAGCTATATATATATCTGCCAGGTAAGTATGAACAAACTTTATTGTATCATAACAATATCATTTTTAGAGAAAGTGTGACATGAGAAGAGAGATGGAATATTTTTGTGAATGTGTTTTATAGAGATTTAATCATCTTTGTCTGGGTAGACAGGATGGGGATGGCTTATTTTGGTCAAGTGTATTGAATGCCAGAAGGGGAAAGAGTCACAAAATAATAATTATGCCATTTTATTTATTGTAAATTGTTTTGTAAACAGCACATAACTATAGACAGTTTTTTTAACAGAGTGGTAAAAACTCTCTCTTGTGGTTGAACAAAGAAAAAAAATAAAAGCACCCGTTTTTATGGCATAGAAGGTTGTTCAACCTCTGTTCAGTCGGGCAGGAAGTTCAGACTTCCGAAAACTTAATCCTTGTGAAATTATACCTCCATGTAGATGAATTATGTCCACTTAGGGTCATTGCAACAAAACCGTTGGTTTTAAGGGCTCTTCAGTTCTTTGATTTTATTTATTTTATCCATGTTCTTGTCTTATTGAAATGTAGGGTCTTTTGATTTTTTTATATCATTTTCTATGCCATATGTAATAATTATATAGCAATAGGTTTGCTGTTGTTTACTTTCAAATTTTATATAATAAATGTTCATTGAATGCTGGCATTTTAGGATTGTTTGGTGGATCACTTCATATTTTTCATCAGCAAATACAGTTTGTGGGGGACCAGTTTTCCTCCATCCTTGAGAGTTGGCAAGGCAGACGTACAACTGGACAGTTCACCTTGTCAATCCATGAGACAGGTACATTCCAGGAATGAAGAATGTTTTGGCAGATCAGTGTAACTACTGGGGAGCATTCCTTAGTCCATTATGTGGAAAAGGCTAGTTATGGTCTCAGAATCACTGGAGATTGATCTGCTTGTCTTGACAAAATAGGGAGGCAGCGGTGTTCTTTTCACCAGTGCCAGATATTTGGACAGTCATGCAGGATGCCTCCCAGTATTCCTGGAATATTCCTCTACTCACTATGTTCTACTGAGTGATCAACCATGTGTTTATCAGTCTGGGGCCCATATATCCAAGTAGCTCTTTGCTCCCATGGTAAGTGGTTTCCTACTCTGAGGATCCTTATAGATTCCCAGAGTTTCCCTGGGCCCACTTCCTAACCAGGGGAAGTGGACAATCTTTTTTTAATTGTTGATGCATAGGGTTTCTTTGTAGTTGAAGCTTCCATTGAGTGGGTTGTGGATCTGGCAAATAACACTGGTTTCTCATCCAGAACTTGGAGGCTAGAACCTCTCTTGTGCTCGTTTGTGGGGGAAGCCCAGGGCTCTTCAGTTCTGACAAGAGATACAAGAGATATCATTTTCTTTCACTAGGATCTTACTAGTGTGAGTTGTAGATACTGTGTAATTAGAAACTGACCTCCTAGTCTAATATGGGCAGACACATAAAGTTGGTGTTCAGGAACTCCTGCTTCTTTCTTGCTTTGTAATTTATAAATCAAACAAGTATTTGATGCTTCCAGCAAGTATGTAGACAGTTGTATATTTTGGGTTAAAACTGACAAAAGGACATAGAACCCTTGCTCAAGCTCAGGGCCCAACAGCTTTGGCATTCCTATGACATACTAAGTAGGAGGTTACAGGACTAATTGCTCCAGTTGCCCATACACATGACCAGGATAACTACATTTCCATGGTTTCAACTTCCTGTCAGTTTAGGAGTGTCTTCTGTTTAAATGACATTGGAATTTTTTTCTGTAGGAACAAATGATAAACTTTTTCATTAATATTTGTCCTAGTTGTAGAAACCAGTGCCTTTTATCATATTTCATCACACTTCAGCCACCCAGCATTGACCACCAGTTTACTATCCAGTTACTAAGTTTCAGAGACCAATTCCAGTTTATGTTTAGGAATATTCACATAAAAGGCTCTCGTTTGTATACCTAGGTAAAATACAAATTACACCAGACTTAATTTGTCATGTTTGCTGGGCTTGACCTTGCCAACTTATCCAAGTTTTGACTGGTTCCAGCTCCCTGAAAGTTAAATGCGACTGTTCTGTGGCCAAACTTCTCTGTGATAATATTGATAATATCACAAACCAGTACATATAGTCCATACTCTGTTATCTTCAGTATTTATATCTTTCTGTTTTTTTCTGCAAGATCTTGAAAGAGGTACTACTTCCATCAATAGGCTGTTACTCATTTCATTGTTAAGGATCATAGATCATATTACATTTAAAATCTTACTGCAGGGCATTGTAGGACTGGCATTTTCTGCACTGGCACAACCCCAGGGTAAAGTGACGCCGTGGTTTGATGGTCTAGTAACCAAGTACAATGTAGAGAATTCTTTCACTTTTCAACTATGTGGACCTTACAAAGAAAAAGGAATGTCCCGTCATCATGGAAAGTTAATTATTGGTAAGTTGATGGCGATTCTTTTTATTTATTTTTTTATTTAGTCTGGGATAATGTGTGTAAGGATTTTTATAATTTATGTATTATTACATTAGCAACTGCGAAAAAACCAGGATTTTGGTAATGTACTGTTGTGGGGTCACTTGGATGTTACATATTACCCTTGTACACAAAAATTTTTTGGTATTTCTTTGTCAAGTTTGCTCCTATTTATGATTATTTATAATCTTTGTGTTTTGCTTTTATTTTTATAATTGTTTTAAATCAAGATCAGCTTATTTTTTCTCATTCTTTTTAGTCTGCTCATAAACATGAAATTAGAATAGACTTATTCTTTACTTTTTCTTGTTTTGTGGCTGTAAAACAGAAGGCACTGTTAATAAAGTGCTAATTACAACTTTGGAATGAGGACAAAATTAACTAGCAGAGATTGAGAACTCCACAAGATGTCTCTCAAGTCTCGTTTATACCAGGTCATTTTGCAGCCCATGTTTATAACAGCAACACCAGTGTTAAGTGCTTTTCATTCTCTTACTTTCATCCTACCAATTTGCATGTCATCAGTACCTGGATAAGTATATGGATATTGTTTGTATTCATTAGTATGCTTGAGGGAGGAATATATTGGCAGTTGCAGTTTTTCTTGTATTTACTGTTTGCTTATAGATAGGAAATGCCTTTGAATGAATGTCAAGTAAAGTAATTGGGTTTACTCAATAGATATTACTCAGTTCTTTTATAGAATGTAATTGTGTGTGATACTACTAAGAAATGTGGTAAAAACTAATGTTACTATTGATGCTCATTTTTTATAGGATTCCCTAGGGGTTTCAGTCAATATGTCTTCATATTCTGTTTGGTCTAAGATTGTGAGATCATGTTTACCCTTATTGTGTTGATTATGTTCTCGAACATATATAGTGCATAACTTTAATAGGTAACTCTTGTGATTTTTCTTCTGTTGTTATATGCAAGGCAGCTTGCATCTTCTGATTGGGTAGTTCCCAATATTAACACCAGTTGAGGCATTTCACAAGTGCAATATTACGTAGATTGTAGAAAACAGCATGGCTGTACAGTAAAACCTGGATCAATGGTTCTCAGTTTTTCATGAGTGACGCTATTTGGAACATTTCAATCTTTTGCGACCCAGAGTAAAGTAAAGAGAAAGAAAATGTACACTTTATTTTGGAAAAAATAATGTGTACAGCTTTTCATTCACAAAACTGAACAAGTGGGATCTATGGCATCATTGGGTGCAGCCCAGGAGGAGGGAGGATGGGGGGCCAGAGGATGAACACACATTACATAAGTAATTTGTGGTTAAAAGAAGAATTAAATTAAGTAACTAAAATACACTGAAAGTGTGACAATTTTCCTGTGTCCCTGCGACCCATAGTTTGAGAACCACTGACCTGGATGGTCTAAGACTAGGTTGTTTTATGAAAAGGTGTATGTGTCAAATTTGTCAGATTTCACCCCTAATAAACCACTTTTGATTCATTATAACCTCATTAATTATTAAATTTGGAAAGGAAAGCATGAATAGTAAATTATATAAATATAAAATAATACAGTTGAACCTCTTGAAACCGGCATTCTATGGTCCAGGAACTCCCATGTTTTGGCTTAATTCTAAAGGAGCCCTATTGTTTACAACTTCAAGACAGCAAAAATTATGCCATATATCCTTTGTTTTTATGAAAAAAGTTATTAGCAACGAAAATATGTGAAGTCAAATATGTTTTTTATATTAACCTTAAAGGAATAAATAATATTTTTTTAAATATTCCACTTGGGAGGGCTCTACAAGCCAAAACTTTTAATCAAAACAATGAGATGTTTGTCATGCATGAATTCCTTACTGTGTGTGTGTGTGCTTGAGAGACAGGTGATACAGTTTTGATCATTTCTTTTATGTGACTGTGTATTTACATATTTGGTATGCCACCCATGAGATCATAATGCTAGAGGTAAGGTGCAAGCATAAATCTTTATCTATGCTAAAAAATGTTTATTTCATTAGCGAATAGTTTAGTGTTCATTTTCCTCAACAGATAGCAGTGTGCTTTGTTTACATTTTGGCGGGGACATTCAAATGCACTTTGATCACCGAAATTCATTTATTATTTTTTTCAACCCACTATCCTCTAAATCGACATAAATGACAAAGAAACTAATTGCAATTAATTATGAAGATACAAAATGTAGGATATAAAAGTTGCCAATAATAATGTGCAGACTGAGAAGTTTAGTATTGTAGTTGACTTAAATTAGGCTAAGGCTAATTCGGAAAGGTAGGCTAAATATGTTTAATGAAGTACATCATTTTAAAGAAAATTGTATAGAATAAAGTTATAAAATGATTAAGTGTCATAACATAGCCAAGTAGTAGGCTAAGTCAGAAACGGTTATTTGTATGTGGAATTACCTTGCAAGACTATATTTACCTAGAGGCTTCATTTTTTAGGAATGTATTCTATATTCCGGGATTTTCTGTGGTCCGGCAGTGGCCTGGTCCCAAGTTTTCTGGTTTTAAGAGGTTGGACTGTAGTAAATACAAAGCCAAGCACCTAAAGTACCATAAAATTATGAAAAAACTGAAACACACTCAAAACACAATACTTTCACCCTTTGCTGTAGTATACCCAATATAAAAGGTGAATAGAAAAAAGATTGATGCAAACGAAAACTCACTTTAGAGAGGTACCTGCGTTCCCTAAGGTGAAAGAGTGAAGATGGTGATGAGACATACTTGAGGATATAGATGGCTCATAAGTAGTGAGACTACTTTATGTTATCGGACATAAAAAGACAGGATCCATATGTAATTAATAGGTTGTGATGAAAAAGATAAACATTAAATGTTGATGCGAGGTTGTTAAATACAGCATAGAACATCTCTTGGGTGTATCAGATGTAGAATTCCTGTTCCCCAGCTTCTTATTATAGTATGCAGCAATATACACCAGGTACAAGATAAGGATAGTATTGTAATAGATTATGTAATATTTTAATTTTGTCTTCAGTGCTACAGTGTTAATACAGCTTTCTAATGTTTTATTATCCTGCAGGATCATCGTCAGATGTGTGTCCTTCTGCCACTGCAACAAGTCCAATTCGACGTGCATGGTTTTATGAAGTCTTGGTGGTAAATATGGCTGTTGGCAACAAAGTACTTGACATTCCTTGTGTTAGTTATAACACTGATAAAAGTATTGTGGACTCTGGTACTTCCAATTTTCGGCTACCCTCAGATGTAAGTTTTCAAAATTTTCAGTGTATTTTAAAACAAGTTGTAATATTGTTAGCTTTATTTTAAGTTTTCCTTTAACATCGTTGATAAACTGGTTCCAAGCAAAAGTGCAGGTGTAGAAAGCCACAGGTTCGCAATAATTTTAATTTAGAAAAGATTGATGTGTATACCAGTTTTTTTTTTACATTATACAGGCAGTCCCCGGGTTACGACGGGAGTTCCATTCTTGAGACGCGTCGTAAGCCGAAAATCGTCGTAAGCCGAAAATCGTCGTAAGCCGGAACATTGTCAAAAATCCTAAGACCAAATTTGTAACTAATTTGTATTTTTCATAACTAACACGAAAAATACAAATTAGTTACAAATTTGGTATTTTTAATGCTTTAGGTGCATTCAAAACTAGGTAAACTGCATTCTTATTGCATCTTTCATCAAAAAAACCTTTAAATATTGATTATTTTGCATTTTTTGTGTCATATTTCATCTGCCAGATCAGCGTTTGTAGGCGTTGTAACTCTGGAACATGCGTCGTAACCCTGGAAATAATTTATGATGAATATAATTGAAACGCGTCGTAACCGCGGAACGTCGTAAGCCGAGACCGTCGTAACCCGAGGACTGCCTGTATACCTAAAACCATAAATAAAAATTATTTTAAAAAAATGCTCTTATTGTATTGAATGTAATAAAAAAATAATTGATGGTCAACTTATGTGTTACCTCTTAACATTTGGATATTGATATCATCATTTATCCTTACTCTATGCACATATATAGTCATATATATTTGATTTTGCACCATTTGAACTCTCTGTTGGCTAACTAGGTACAGTATAGCAGTATTGGCTTGGTAAAGCACAGGTTATTGGCTTAAACCCCAAGAGGAGGTTTGTTTTCCCTATTTCCAGGCAAGATTGCACGTTTAAAATGCATACTTCACCTCATTGCCATTGGATAGGAGAAAATAGGTAGTCACCACTCAATTAACGCATGTTTTATTAACACAATTTCAATTTAACGCGAGCTAGAAAATATTTTAAAATTTTAAAAAATGTGAAAATTTCGATTTAACGCGAATTGGCACCTGAGCATTTTTTTCAAATCACCCGCGCATCAGTGCTGCAGACAACAGCCGTCAACATAAACAGATATAGCACAGTATGTATTTCTATTAATAAAGTGAAAAACTTTATTTATTAATAAAGCGAAATATTTTTTTATTTATTAATAAAGCAAAAACAAAAAATTGGACACGAAACGAGAATCAGCTTCGTTCTGACATTGGCATAATTGAGCAATGCCAGGCTGCTGATGGCTACGTATAATTACACGCGTAATGAGTATGCATCTTTTCCACAAATCTTTTAAAAAGTTATACATTACTCCCTATATACAATAATATCATAGGTATTCTATATTTTTGTGTTATAAAATAATAACATAATAGTCAATGTTTTGGTTTGGAAATCAGCTGATGGCAAATACGAGTTTATTTCGCCGTTTTTAACTCGGTCCTGTGCAAATTTTCATGCTTCTAGTTAGCATAAACAAATATCTAGGTACTTTACTTATATGAGGCAAGGTCATTTTTTGTTATACGACTAATTTTTAAGTCAAAATATGGCGTGAATAAGTCTCTTTGTGAACTAAATTGTTTTTTTTTCGTTAGCAGATTGCATTAGGAGCATGTTTATTGCGAAAAAAAGACACGATTCCATTCGCTATTTTCACTTGATTTCATCGTAATACGAGCTTTACACTATTCATCTTCTATTGGTGTGAAAACTACAGTAAAATTTGTTGTTTCAAGCCCAGTAGTTTTGATTAAAATGATTTTCTCTCGATTTTATCTACGGTTGTGTTTGATGGCATAACTTTATGGGAGTTGTATCCTTGGTGCCGATGTACAATAATAGTCATTAGCAGCTTGAACAGCTTCAGCTACAATTTGGTTTAAAATTAACAGCATATCATTCTGATCTTTGATCTATAGCAAATAAAGTTATTACATAAAATTACATCAGTCCTGTTCTACATAACGTCGTTTATAACATAACCACGGTAATTGTTTACTATTGTACGATGGTTGAAATACAAGCCAAACAGATGTAGCTGTTATCCAATTCGGTTGTACTTAGCAAAAAAGTACAGAGTTCCCCAAGTCCAGGAATGTAACCCCCCCTATTCCTGTTATTTTATATGGGAAAAATATGTTTAAATAACATTTTTTTAATTAACATGAGCTCTCCAGGAACGTAACCCTCGCGTTAATTGAGAGGTGACTGTATTGGCATAGGTGTTGGTGGCAATGGGAGATAACCAATGGGGAAATAGGTGGGCAGAGCCCGACCTGGTTTCCTCCTAGTGTATGATGTGATGCTTCAGTTCTCTCTGAACCGTCTTCTAAGAAAGATGATAGTTGTCTTTCTTGCTCAGAAGCTGGTTGATTTTAGAACTTGCCTTGGCGTTCTGGTTGTTCATTCTTTTTTTTTTTTTTTTTTTTTTTTTTTTTTTTTATTGTGTGATTATGTGTGAAATTATGCTATCTGAATTTTTTAAATTCCCAGAAAATGCAAACCCATGAATTATCTAAGCAATCCAGGCTTCAGTGAAAATGCCCTGGTATTGGTAATAACCCATGCTCTCGTTATTTAGCCTCCTTGGATACAGTTCCACACACCACTTGTAGGAGATGTAGATCCAATGATTGTAATGCAAGTATGTAATCCCTGTCCTGAGTGTTATAATTGATCTCCAGAGCAATAGAAGAATTTTGTTAAGAGGAGGAGATATAAGAGGAAATCAGTTGCTCCAACATGGGAAGTTTTAATGCTGCCAAAGACTGCAGATGACCCCACTCCTTGTTCTACCTCTTCCATACCAAAATCTCCTCTTGTCATTGCATCTGTATTTGATGTATCTGCTCCTGTTCTTTCTACTTGTCCTGCTCAAGGAACAAGAGTTGTTGCCATGGTTATGAAGAAGGACAACAAGGCTCCTGCTAAGAAATCAATATTGAGGGGATGTTCTCGGGACCAGGACCATTCTCTTACATTTCATAGTCCACATTGTCACTCACCAGGCCGTGACCATTCTCCACATAACGAGAGCCCTACATTGTTAAGCAACCATCCACGGCTGTCATCTCACCGTAATATGTGTTCCCATTCTCACGTATGGGACTTCAATCCACACTCACTCACATGAATGTGACTATTCTCCATGTAATGGGAGCTTTATGCAGCTGCATAACTAAGCACAACCTTCTTCTCCTCATCATAGTGTGCACTCCCATTCTCCCGGATGGGATCATGGTTAAGATAAGGCACCGTCTCTTTCTCCAGAACTTTAGGCCCTGAGCAATCTTATGCCCCAGTCATTAACAAAGACACTTTTTACCTCCTATTCGGTTGACAGGACGGATCAAGAGCCCCATGAACCGAAAGTAGAGGTCCCTCTTCCCCCAGATGCTGACAATCAAGAACTTACGACAACTTACACAGAAGTTGTTGAACTCATTCATGGGTACATCAACTTGTTTGAAGAGACTGTGGTTACCACTTCAGATTTTTATTCAAATCTTGAAGCTCTGGTTGGGCCCAAGAGAGAAATAAAGGTATCTTTGGGGTTGCCATGCTCTAATCACACTGAATGCTTCTCAACCAGGTGAATTCTCTTGTCTCTGGATGGGACAATTCACTTCGATGTAGCAGGTCTTTTAGGTTACTCAATGGTGATGGAATCTATTCTTTTGCCCATAGTTAAAGAAGGAACCAATGGCTGTTCAACTAATTTAGGGCCAGTAAATTGTTCAAAGCCTTCGAAATCTGAGACAGTGGAGGAAAGGTATATCATCCTCCAGTCATTCTAGTATTGTAGGAATGCATCTCTTGCTATTGCTTGAGTGTCCAGATTCATAGACACACCCACTGGAAGTTGATGGTTCTCGCATGCGGCAAACAGGTACACTTCCATATGAGGAAGTATGTTAACAATTAATGACTTGAGGGGGGCTGAACATGAGCCCAACCTATTGATACATGACATTGCTGTCATATTGTTTGGGACCCAGGAAGCTGATATGACATTCCCTTAGAACAGGTGACCATCTTTCCACTACCAGACAGTCCTCCCAATGGCCTTCCCAACCTGTCAAGGAGATATCTGTAGGTATTATCACTCATGCTGACAGTGGAGTTGGGTCAACTGTTGGCTAGAGACTCCTTCCAGGTCCACTGACGGAATATCTTTCCAATCTCAGATGAAGGCGATCGCAAATCCTTTTCCTTGCATGTGAGAGCCAAACTCTGTGGATTAGATCAACCACAAATGCAAACTGTAACAGGCCCAGACTTCATTTCAACTGTTGTCTGGAAAAGCTGGCCTGTGTGAGGAATCTTCTGAAAGATTTGAGTATCTGGTCGTAAGGCAGGACTTGTTCCCATTTATTAGGAAACCTTTTTTCTAAGGTCTGTTAATTACCACTCTCAAGTTTTGTCAGCACACTTCTCTGGTGGCTTCCCAAAGTAGCTGATCATCTAGGTAGGCCACCAGTTAAATTTCTTCTTCCCTGAGCTCCCATGAAATAAGTACAGTGTAAAGAGAAGTTTACACACACACACAGTGTGGTTGTTTAAACTTGACAGATCGAGAATCACCCTTTATTCAGAGGAATCCTTTTTTGGGACAATGAAAAGTAGTGGTAAACCCTATTGGGCTCCACCTCTTCCCTTGCCTTTAATATGCAGATCAGTTGATTTTCTTTTCCCCAGGTAGAAGCATCTTTGTGCACTTCAAAAGAGGTCCTCCTGCTAAAGTTGTCCTTTCTTCTGTTGTTGGTAGTGTTTAGTAGTGATTGATTGTACAGGCAGCCCCATGTTACTGGCATGGTTCCATTCCCGGGGGCTTGACAATAACCAATAATTGTCGATAGCCAAAATTCAAAAGTCTATGGGTGCCACAATCCACCTTACAGTCCTCTAGACTGGCTAACGCCTTAGTTTCACGGCCAGATATTTTTCCCTAATATGTAATAATTCTTTGATAAAACTGTGGAATTTCATTTCCCTAATCCTTTACCATGGTCTTTATGGTAGTCTAGAAATTTTTGATGTTAGATTCAATGAACTTAAAGGTAAGCCTTGGCCTAGAGAGAGAGAGAGAGAGAAAAAAAAGTTACCATTTTCAGAAAGCTTAATGTCACTTTTCATCTTCATTGGTGTTGTCTTTCTCATTTTAGTGGCACTTCATAACCCCCTTTCCTCCATCTTTTTAGTTATCATATCTTCTAGTTGAAAAATAAGTTAAAAAAGTAAAAGAGAATGATAGAAGTATTGTTAGTTATGTTACAATTGTTGCTTAAATGCCACAGCCATAAACAACTGAACAAAAACAGTTGTTTTGCAATGAACAGCTGAACCAAATCAGATAAGATCACTATTTTGCTTGCATTTCAGCCATCATACAATTGTAAAAACTTATCACAAAAACAGTTGTTTTGCTATGAACAACTGAACTGTGAGGATAACAACACTGTTTTGCTTCCATTTCAGCCATCATACAATTGTAAAAAAATTACCATCGTAATGTTTTAAATAACGATAATTAAGTAGAATAGGATTGATATATTTTTACATTATACCTTTATTTGCTATGGAGAAAAAGTATGAAGCTGGCATGCGGTTGAGTGTGATCGCTAAGGAATATGGCCGAAATCCGTTGACGATAGGCACCATCCTTAAGCAGAAGGAAGCCATCAAAGCAGCTACACCTTCCAAGGGTGTGACTATTTTGTCCAACAAGAGGAGCCACGTGCATGATGAGATGGAGAGGCTGCATCTTGTATGGATTAAGGACAAAGAAATCGCTGGTGATACGATAACCGAGATGGCAATCTGCCAGAAGGCCAGCGCTATTTTTGCTGATCTGAGTGCCCAGGCCGAAGACAACGCAGGAGAAGGGACATCAAAGCCAACCCCAGACTTCAAGGCTTCTCGGGGTTGGTTTGATAAGTTTCACAAACGGACTGGCATCCATTCGGTGGTGTGGCATGGGGAGGCTGCCAGCTTGGACACGAAAGCGGCCGAAGTCTTTGTTAAGACGTTCGATGAGATGACAATCAAGGAAGGCCACAGTTCTCAGCAAGTCTTCAACTGTGACGAGACTGGCCTTTTTTGGAAAAAAGTGCCCGGTCTGACGTACATCGCAGAGGAAGAGAAGAAACTACCCGGGCATAAGCCTATGAAAGACAGGCTTACGCTTGCACTTTGTTCCAACACCAGTAGGGATTGTAAGGTGAAGCCCCTGCTTGTGTATCATTCCAAGACTCCTGGAGCCTTCAGGGCCCACAGAGTGATAAAGGAGAAGCTTCCGGTGATGTGGAGGGCTAACGCAAAAGCCTGGGTAACGAGACTTTTGTTCACTGAGTGGGTAAATCTGTGTTTCGGCCCGACAGTGAAGAAATTCTTGGAAGAGAAGCGCCTCCCTCTGAAATGTCTGCTGTTGTTGGACAATGCCCCTGCTCACCCTCCTGGCCTCGAGGAAGATATCCTAGCGGAGTATTCTTTCATCAAGGTTCTTTATCTTCCGCCTAACCACCCCTCTCCTCCAGCCCATGGACCAGCAAGTGATATCGAACTTCAAGAAGCTGTATACAAAACATCTTTTCAAGAGATGTTTCGACATCACCGATACTACAAACCTCACCTTGCATGAATTTGGAAAGGAGCATTTCGATATCGTCATATGTATCCGACTCATCAGTCAAGCTTGGCAGGAGGTTTCGAGGCGAACTTTGAATTCTTCGTGGAAAAAACTCTAGCCTGATGCCGTATCCGCCTGAGACTTCGAGGGATTCAACATGGGCGAAGCTGATGCAGATTCAGAAACAGTTGACCATCCTGAAACTGTTTCGCAACCAGATCTTGATGAGATCATTGTACTTGGCAAGTCCATGGGGCTGGTCGTTGACGAGGATGACATCAATGACCTTTCGAGGAGCGCCAAGAGGAGCTTACGACAGACGACCTGAAAGAGTTGGAGGCCATGCAACATAACGTCGTTCAAGAAGAGTTCTCTAGCAGCAGCGAGGAGGATGAGGAGGACCCTATGACAACAGCAAAAATTAAGGATGTTCTAGCTGCTTTTCATAAAGTGCAGACATTTGTAGAAAAGAGACACCCCGAAAAGGCTTACACAGGTCGTGTGTTTGCGCAGTTCGATGACGTTTGCCTGAGTCGTTTCTGGAACATTTTGAAAAGCAGGCAGAAGCAATCTTCCTTGGATATTTATTTTTTAAAGAGGCCTTTAGTAGTAAGCAAACAGGAAGGTCCAAGTGATACGAAAAAACAGAAAATTGGAAGTGGTGAAGAAATTGAAATTTTTAAAAAACGTTAAATAAAAAAGTAAAAAAAATAATTTTAATGTATGACACTTACCTGGCAGATATATATAGCTATATTCTCTGTTCCACCTGGCAGAAATTTCAAATCTCGCGGCAAACGCTAGTAACCTATTAGTAGTTAGGTTCAGGAACCGTTCCCACTTGGGCCAGATTTTTTCTGCCAGCCGAACCGGCAACATTGTTAGTGGTTCCCTGCTAGGATTTTCTTCTCGTTGCTGACTTTTCATGGAATTTTTGGTATTGTACTTGGAAACGTTAGCTTGGCATTCGCTTTGGATTGTTCTTGGAAGATGTCTGACACTGGTAGTATGTTTAGAGTTTGTGTGAAAGAGGGGTGTAAGGTAAGGTTGCCGAAGGCTTCGGTCGACCCTCATACCATTTGCAAGAAGTGTAGAGAGAATGTGTGTACTTGGGAGAGTAGGTGTGTTGAATGTGAGAATTTGTCAGAGAAGGAGTGGAAGATATTTATGAAATATGTTGAAAGGCTTGAGAAAGATCGTGTAAGGAGATCTGTTTCTCGTAGTGAGAGGTCGAATACTTCTGGTAAAAGGAGTGAATGTGTTTCCTCTCCAGCTCCTTCTAACGTAGAGTTGGTAGTTCCTTCTCCCCAGGTATCTCCTGCGCCCGCTGCTGTATCGGAGGGGACGAACGATACACAGATTGTTAAGGTGTTCGCTGCCCTTGCGTCCATGGGAGACCAAATACAGCGCCTTACGGATAAAGTGAGTGCTTTTGATGTCAGTGAAAGTGTAGTGGAGGGGGCGTCTGATGGCATGTCGACAGTCGAAGGGAGGCGAGAGAGGTTTTACCACGGTCAGGCGTCCTTTTGGACAGTCCTGTAGTAAGATCCCAGGCTGTTGCAGTTCGCCGTAGAAAAGGCGTAACTGGGAAGTGTGCGTCCTCTGATGGTTCGACATCAGAGCGCGAACATCGGTACTCGGTAGTGTCTCGCCCCCTCAAGAGGACGTTAAGGACATCGACTACTCAAGATAGACGTGCTCAAGATCGTGAAGCTAGGAGCAGCCCGGAGGTGTTGTCTTCCTCGGACGAGGACATGGTTCCGACCAAGAGGAAGAAAATTGTGCGATCGAAAGAAGACTCGGTACGGCCCGTACGTTCCTGGATTTCGTCAAGAGACTCCCCCCAGTCCTCTTGCTTTTCCTCTCCTCTTCTCTCTCCTTCGGGTAGAGTACAAGATCGCTCTCCTTTGCGTCCTAGTCCTTCTCGTCTTCCTCCTCCTCCTACGGCTGTTCGTCAGGAAGATAGTACGAAGGATTTCTTAAGAGAAATGCAGTCTAAGCTTGCAGTTCTCGTCGATTCATGGGATGCTCCCTTGCAAGGACCTGCAAGGCGTAAGGACGATTTCCTTCCCGTTAAGTCTTCCAAGAAGACGGAAGACAAGTGTTTGCGTGTCGAGGATTTAGGACGCACGGGCTCTACGAAGACAGGCGATCGCGTAGTGTTCCAGGACGCAGGAAGAAGAAGATTGTTTCGGAAGAAACAGGACGCAAACGTCAGGACGCGGACTGGTGGACGCAGGACGCAGGCGGCAGGAAGCAGACGTGTCTACGATGGACGCAGGACGCAAGCGGCAGCACATCGATTCTTCTGTGGTTGTAGAACGCAGACGGCAGGACGCAGGCGGCAGGACGTTAATCCATCAGCAAAGCGTCACAACGATAGTGATCTGCAAGACATTTCTTCAGCAGAAGAAGAAGTGGACTTTGTTGAAGAGAAGAATGTCGAACCGTCTTCGGATTACAAGATCCTTACTTCACGTCTGCTGTCTATTTTCGAAGGGGAATTTCAGCCTACGGCGCCTTTATCTCCCCTGTCTCAGTTTTCTAAGACTAAGACTCCTAAGAAGTCCTCTTTCTCTGTCGATTTCGGCCAAGAAGGCGCTACAATGAGTGAATAACTGGCTGAAGGACAAGAAAGAAGTGGGGAAATCCTCTTTCGCTTTTCCCCCAGCCAAGTTAGCATCTAAGTCGGGTATGGTACGCTACTGGAGAAAGTCTTGGCCTGGGAGTACCTGCCTCCTCCCAGGGGGACTTTCTCCAGTATAGTGGAACCAGTTCGCACAGACAGGCGTTGCAATCTGCCAAGGTCTGGTGGACTTCGTCCGAGTTTGACCATCTTTTTAAGGAATTTTTTAGGACTTTCGAAGTCTTCAATTTTCTAGATTGGTCATTGGGAGCGTTGGCGAATTCCTTAGAAGACGAAAATGAACAAGATATGGAAGTGGCTAGAGCATTATGTCCTGCATGGACAAGGTTCTCAGAGATGGAGCAAATGAACTGGCTTCATTATTCGCAGCAGGAGTTTTGAAGAAGAGGTCGCTTTGTGCTCATTCGCTTCTAAAGGCGTTTGCCAAGTTGATGTTCTCTCCCCTTTCAAACCAACTGTTTCCGTCAGAGGTTATTAAGGATATTGCTCTGGAGCTTTCTCAAGAAGGCCACTCAAGATTTGCTCTCTTCATCGGTAAGGAAGTTTTTACCATCCAAGTTGGTGAAGAAAACTCAAAAGAATTTAGCCCTCAAACAAGGCCTTCTCAACAGCCCTTTCGAGGCAGAACTTTTGCACGACCCGCCTTTAGAGGCAAGAGAGTACCAGCGAAAAGAGGAGCCAAAACCACCTCTAAACAATGAGAACTCAGTCCTCCAGACAGCAGTAGGAGCCAGACTTCAAGAATTTTGGGAAGTTTGGCAGAAACATGAAGGCAGATCCCTGGGCCGTCAACGTAGCTCGGGAAGGGTACAAATTCCCTTCTTAAAGAAACCTCCTCTCACAACATCTCCGAGAGCCCTGGGGGTGGGGGCAAATTACAACGATTTAGTGAAGAAAAAGGCTCTGTGGGAGCAAGTCTCTTCCATGCTAGAGAAAGGAGCCATAGAACCTGTTTCTGGATCATGAATCTCCGGGATTTTACAACCGGCTATTCCTGGTTGCGAAGTCCTCGGAAGGATGGAGACCAGCGACTGCTGGACGTAGTCAACTGAATGTTTTCGTGGAAAAGACCAAATTCACTATGGAGACAAACGATTCAGTACTGGCAGCGGTACGTCCAGGGGACTGGATGGTTACCCTGGACTTACAAGACGCATACTTCCATATTCCGATTCATCCAGGAAGCAGGAAGTATCTAAGGTTCGTGATTCAGAACAGGGTCTTTCAATTCAAGGCCTTGTGCTTCGGCCTTTGCACAGCCCCCCAAGTGTTCACGAGGATGATGTCCAATGTAGCAAGATGGCTGCATCTAAGAGGGAATCAGAGTGTCATTTTATTTGGACGACTGGTTGATAAGGTCCCAATCGAGAAGTCAATGTCTGGAGGACCTGAAACAAACGTTGGACTTACAAAGACCTAGGTCTTGTAGTAAACCTGGGAAAGTCGCAGTTGAATCCCAAGTAACAGATAGTTTATTTGGGGATTCAGATATCGTCAGCGACTTTTCGGGTCCGTTTTTCCCCTCCCCCGAAAGGCAAGCCCTATGCATTCGGAAGGTGCAGGACTTCCTAGAGAAAAACCGATGCTCAGCAAGAGAGTGGATGAGTCTACTGGGCACACACTCTTCGCTAGAGAGGTTCATTTCTCTAGGAAGACTGCACATGAGACCTCTACAGTTTTTCCTGAAAGATTCATGGCCAAGAAAATTGCAACCGGATTCCTTCCAGTTTCTAATTAATTCCTGCCAAAGTGAAGGAGGAATTAAGTTGGTGGCTAACCCCAGACAGGTTAGCAGAAGGGATGTCGCTTCAACAGAAGAGCCCAGACCTCATCTTGTTTTCGACGCGTCGGACGCACGGTTTGGGAGCGACATTAGGGCCCTCAAGAGGTGTCTTGGGTTCTTTGGTTAACGAGGGGAACAGAAACAAGTTGGCACATCAAACAGGAAGGAAACTGATGGTGATTTTCTTGGCCTTGAAGCACTTCAGAGAGTTGATTCGAGACAAGACAGTGCAAATCAACTCGGACAACACCACGGCTCTGGCATACATCTGCAAAACAAGGAGGACTCATTCTTTTCCCCTCTACTGCTGGCAAAGGAAGTTCTACTTTGGGCGAAGAGGAAAACGTCGTTCTGCTCATCAGGTTCATTCCAGGGGGAGGGGGAGAAGAAATGTGGGAGCGGACCTGTTGAGCAGAAGAGGACAACTACGACAGAGTGGACGTTGCACCTGGAGGTATGTCAGAGCCTGTGGAAGTTGTGGGGCCATCCGGTAGTAGATCTTTTTGCGACAGCCAGAACAAAAAGATTACCAACTTATTGCTCTCCGGTTCCAGATCAGGAAGCAGTGGCGGTCACGCCTTCCTGATGGACTGGACAAACCTAGACGTTTACGACTTTTCCTCCATTCAAACTGTATGGGGGAAAGTTATGAAGAAATTCAGGGAGAGCCAAGAACGAGGATGACCTTAATAGCTCCGTTTTGGCCGGCCCAAAGTTGGTTCACAGAGGTACTGGAATGGACAATAGAGACACCAAGAACTCTTCCTCTAAGAGTAGATTTACTCAGACAACCCCACTTCGACAGATTTCACAAGATACCCTCGCTCTGGGTCTGACTGCGTTCAGACTATCGAAAGTCTTGTCAGAGCGAGGGGATATTCTTTAGAGGTGGCCAGTGCAGTGGCTAGAGCCAGAAGAACCTCCACAATCGCAGTATATCAGTCGAAGTGGGAAAATTTCCGTAAGTGGTGTAGGAAGAGGAAAGTGTCTTCATCCAGTACCTCTGTGACCCAAATCGCAGACTTCCTTCTATACTTAAGGAAGGATTTAGGATTGTCAGTGTCTACAATCAAAGGCTATAAGAGTATGTTGACCTCAGTGTTTAGACAGAGATATTGATATCTCTAATAATTTGGACCTTAGAGATCTGATTAGGTCATTTGGTACTAAGAAACAGCCACAATGCAGGCCTCCTGCTTGGAACCTCGATGTTGTCTTGAGGCATCTAACCTCTAGTAAATTCGAGCCCTTAGAGAAAGCCTCTCTGAGAGATGTTGCTAAGAAGACTATCTTTTTAATCGCTCTGGCAACGGCTTAAAAGAGCTTGTGAGCTTCAGGCCATTTCAAAGAAAGTGGGATTGGGAAGACATGGTATGCGTGTGTTTATATTTTCCAGGAAGGTTTTTTGGCCAAGAATGAGAACCCTGCGAATCCTTGGCCAAGATCCTTTGATGTCTTGGGTTTATCTGAGTTAGTGGGACATGAGCAAGAAAGAGTTCTCTGCCCAGTGAGAGCATTAAGGTTTTACATTAAAAAAACAAGAGAGATCAGAGGGAATTCTGATGCTCTTTGGTGCTCAGTCAAAGACCCCAGTAGATCCATGACAAAGAACGCTCTAGCTTTCTTTATGAGAGAGTTAATTAGAGAAGCTCACATGTTGTGTCAAGAACAGAGCTTCGGTATCTTGAAAGTGAAGGCTCATGAAGTCAGGGCAGTTGCGACTTCATTGGCGTTTAAAAAGAATTTAGCCCTCAAGGAAATTATTGAATCGACCTTTTGGAGAATGAATTCAATATTTGCGTCTCATTATCTGAGGGATATTCAGACAACCTTTGATAATTGTCAGACGCTAGGTCCATACATGTCCTCGGGTACAGTATTGGGCAAAGGAGTTACCACCCCATAACCTTCTTTTAAGCTAGTATTTTATCAGGTGATGGTGTTGTGTTTATTGGTAGTCTGAGAAAAGTGTGTTTACTTTTATCAGTCTGGTTTGGATTATATTGGTGTGGTGTGTGTGTGTAGTTCAGGTACTGATCTATTACTAAGCTTGAATGCCGTGGCATAAGAGGGCTGTAGGGTTCTGTCAACACATTGGTCACGCCCAGTTGTCAGTTCCAGTCTTAGCTTCTTCAACATACAGGACACTTCCTTGTTGAGAGCTCCTAAGGTTTAAGCAGACTGAGAGCCAGGACCTATTAAGTCAGCTACCTTAGCAGGTAAGGAACCTAGAGTAATTTTAATAATATTTTAATAATATTTTATACTCTAATAATGTTGCTGTCTTTGACCCACCTCCAAATGTGTCAATCAGCTATATATACCTGCCAGGTAAGTGTCATACATTAAAATGAAGTTTTTATGTTAAAACGAAGTTTAATTATACTTACCTGGCAGGTATACCTATATAATTTAATGCCCACCCTCCTCCCCTCAGGAGACAGGGTTCAGAGAAAAATCTGGCCCAAGTGGGAACGGTTCCTGGCGCTAGCGCCACGGTAACGGGGTGGTGGTATCCTGAACTACTAATAGGTTACTAGCGTTTGCCGCGAGATTTGAAATTTCTGCCAGGTGGAACAGAGAATATAGCTATATATATACCTGCCAGGTAAGTATACATTAAACTTCGTTTTAACATAAAAACTTCATTTTTTTAATCAGAAAAAGGCAAAAAAAAAAAAAATTTAATTTTAAGTTTTTCATAAAGTTAAGTGTTAATGTTTTCTGCCATTTGTTAATGTGTTTCGTAAAGTTTAGTGTTAATGTTTTCTACCATTTTTTAATGTATTTTGTAAAGTTAAGTGTTCATGTTTTCTGCCATTTGTCCTCCTGTGTCGCTACTTTTAGACATCGCCTCACTCGAAAGGTAAGGTTCGATATTTTACTACATATGTACGTACATGTACGTACAGTATTTCTTGTACCCTGTACACTAATTCACTTTATTTACAGGTCAGTCACAGTTAGGTTAGGTATTGAATGGTCAAAATTGTTATATTTCATTGTTTATTGGTCAATTTAGCTTTATTATAAAATTTACTGTGTTGTTTTTGTAGGGCTTGGAACAAATTAGGCAATTTACATGTAAAACATAGTTCTAGATACAAAAAATCAGGTTACGAAAGCCGCTTCGGAACGGATTGTAATTTCGTAACCTGAGGCACTACAGTGGGGCCTCACTTAGTCACGGATCAGCAATCACGGATTCAGTTAATCACGGGTTTTTCCTTGGACCACTTCTCAGTCTATATATCGCTGGTATGAATCACAGCATCCGGGCTTGTCGGTGGTAGGCTAAGCCTCGTCCGGTTCCGATAACCAACAAATGCATGAACAGATTCACATTATGATATTAACTGACAATAAAGGTAATAAAACCATTCTCACCTTATATATTATTGGCATATCTTCATAATATATAGCCTATTCATGGAATAATTCCACGTCATTGACATCAACTTGTAGTTGAGCTGTCAGCAGAAATGTAAACATTGAGTTACACTTCACAGCACCTTTGTCATTCTTAACCTTTTAGAAATGTCAATAGTAGTAGTGTAATTACAGTAGTAATGACATTTAGGAAAACATAAATTTTCAATTCGAACTTCATTATTGTTTTGGTATAACGTAATCAACTTCTCTGAACACTGCAGTCATACAAACGATAATTGTCATAGATTATCGTATGTTGTTTGCAATCGGCGACGAAGCGTAAACGTAATAAAACCATTTTTACCTTATATATTATTGTCATATATTCATAATAAAACGCAAATCTTATATATTATTGGCATATCTTCATAATAAAAAGCCTCTTCAAGGAATAATTCCTTGGGGAATCCATTTTTCAAAAGACAAAAATACACTTTACATGTTTACAGTATACAATGAACAATGATTACTTTATTTTGATGTGATTACATTAATATTACAGTATGTACTCTAAGCAGTACAGTAACTATTTTTTATCATAAATGTATATTCATTCACGAAAAAAATACATATGACCACCATGACGTCACCGTTCTACAAAGTACCGATGTATTTTTACGTAAGTATCCTCTAAACTCTGTCATAAATCACTTTACTTACTTTTTTTGTGAAGCCCAAATGCTACGTATATTCCAGAAAATTAACGAAATCACGAATTTTATCATAGAGCAAGATTCACTAATTACTGTTTTCTTCTTCTTTTCATGACTAAATGCATTTTTAGGATAAACTCATTTACAAATTTTCAAATACTATGATGTAAATAGCAAAATAAAATCCTCTCTCTCCTCTCTCTCTCTCTCTCTCTCTCTCTCTATCTCATACGCGGTATCGCCAATCTCTCTCTCTCGTCTCTCTCTCTCTCTCTCCCTTCTCTCTCCTCCTCTTCCTCTTCTCGCCTCTCTCTATCACTTACAGAAAAAAACTATAATACTGATCTATTATTATCGTAATAAAAGAACAAGATGGTCCCCGAAAGAATAAAAATATGTTGCCATATTTTTATTCTTTCTGTGATTTACGAAACTGTGCTTCAATACAACTTTTATAGTTGACTCAATGATTATCACATATTATAACAGTATACAAGAGAATATCTTATCAGTATCCATGTTTTATTTCTTATCATCATAAAATATTTAAAATACAAATTTCATTGTTATTCTCGAGCTAAGATAGTCAACAGTACTCTCGTCCCAAGCTGTTCTCTCAAGCTATTCAAGTTACTCTAGTCCTAAGCTGCTCTCTCAAGCTATTCAAGTTACTCTCGTCACAAGCTGCTCTCTCTCTCTCTCTCTCTCTCTCTCTCTCTCTCTCTCTCTCTCTCTCTCTCTCTCTCTCTCTCTCTCTCTCTCTCTCAATGAAATATGAATTACTGTATCATAATAATATCATAAACTATTATGTACAAAGTTAATAATAATAATAATTCCATTAATAAATTAGTTTCTTTTAGGAACTAAATTGTTTTCCAAAATGATTCTTTCGGTAAAAAACGTCCATCAGCTGATTCTAAACGTAAACAAAAGACAAAACTAGATTTTTATTGTTGTATTTTGCTGTTTACACATTAATATTATAGTTGGGTGCTGTAATCATTACAGTAAATCATGTTTTTTTATCATAAATATGTTCATTCACGAAATAGATATACTATGTACTTTTAGTTTGGTGCAGCAGCCAAATCATGAAAATAACAAGGAATTGTTAGGTAATTATACTTTTGTTTGCTGATCTGATGAAGGGGAAATTGAAGATAGGAAAGAATAACTTTGAAACTCTTGAATTTAGTTTAAGGTGATAGTTGAAGAAATATTTGGTGCTTGAACTAAAGTAGGCAGTTATAAACACTGAAATAGTGGTCTTGGGTGGGTTAATTATTAAAGTAGGCGGTTTAAGCAATTTTCAGGGGGGGTACCAGGATAACACGGGTATTTACTTATCACGGGGGTTCTGGGCCCTATCCCCCGTGATTAACGAGGCCCTACTGTACTATATTGTAAATGAAAAGATATGTTAATACAGTTTTTCTTGTAGGACGCATTAGGCCATTGTATACAAATATAAACAAGATAGTCAGTCAGTTTAAAGTACAAGCATTTGTTTGACAAACGATACATTATTTTCTCAAATTTCGTTCGAAAAATGGAATGTTCGACATAAACATTCGACAAATGAGGTATCACTGTAGTAAAAATTTTTATTGGTTTTAATTGGTTTCCAGCTGGCGCCAGAAGATTTATCCTAATGTTAAGACCGAAGGTTTGTTAGCTATGAAAGTTACATATTAATTAAAGATTTTCCATTTCGAAGTATTTCAAAATTTGCTAAGTAAGTGTTTCCTTACAGGTTTTCAAAGTTTTGGTTGCAGAATTAAGAATGCAGACTTCAGCACTTGTTCCACCATTATCAGAAAACTTCTGGTCTGGCACTGAAGAAGTTTGTTGGCCTTTTGACAGAGAAGTACGTTCTTTTCCAGCAAAATTAGTTTTTGTGAATTGTAACCTACGATCTTATTAATATAAAGCAATTAAGTATGTAATACTTTTAAGTATTTGTATGTCATTTATATCTCATGCATAGTAACCCACCTTTTTCAGTATGTAAGTGAATATCCTCATAAGAGGATGATCTATGTATGAAAAGATACACATGTTTTTAGCCAGCAATATAGAGAGAAGGCCCTACTTCTTGCAAGCATTCCTTTGGCCCCAAGCTGTGTTACGTTATGTAGTTCACTTCTCATTTGTTTTCTTTGGTCTCAGCTAATTTAGTTACCCGACTTCAGGTTTAGTTTTCACCTCTCATTTAAAATAGTCCGTTGAGTAAGCCCTGTGTTAGTCTAGAAGTGTGATTCAGTAGCCTCCTTAAACATCATCATGGCAATTGTAATCAGATTTTGTTCCTCTCCATGCTCTCACTATGGAATTATTCCTATTAATGTTTGCATTGATGAAAACACTATGTAATGTACATGACAAGTACAGGCAGAGCCACATCAATTATGCGAGTTGAAACCTTTGTTCTATATTGAAGTTACAGGCACATTGCAGGTATCACATCTATAATGAGGTCTAACCCTGGAAGTTTTCTGTGCATGTTAATGGTCATGAATATGTTGATGATATCCTTCAGTTATACTACTTGTGCACTATTCACATTTGCCAGCTCTGGTAGCTTCTGCAGTAAATGGAATAACTTGGAAATGTATGGCCTCCTTCTGTTTAGGTAGTGGAGTGTCCTGCTCAGGAAGATGTTGCAGCAGTACATAGTGAATTGCAATTTTTCTTCAACTAATAGACCATCTTGGTAATGCCTATTATAATCCAGCTTTAATGCAAATCAAAACACCAGTAGGATCCATCATTACATCCTTGCTCTCAAAATAGGCTTGGACAAGAATTACACACTTTCTTCAAACCCAAGTGGGCCATCCAGTGATTGTGTCATATGGTTATATGGCTGTATTCTGTGCTTATTGTCATATAAGAAAAGGGTGATTCTCTGCCACAATTCCTCTAGTAGCTTCTGCTTCTACATTGGAAAATTCATCTCCACACTAGTGCTCTTGTTTTGTTGACTTCTCCTTTCTCTTATGGCAGACTTTGGATAGAACTTGCCTTCTCTCTGATGTCCTCTCTGAAGTGGGACCTATCTTAGTTCTGCTGAGCTCTGCTAAGGCCTTATGATATCCTGAGAAAAGGTTTTCTTGAAGACCTGACAGTTAAGTCCTTTAGGCTTATTTGCCTCTGCAAAAACATTGGTTTATCAGCTGACATAACTTACACTGTAGGCCAAAGTTTTGTGTATTTATCTTACTGAAGTTTATTCAAAAGACAGTTTAGAAGACTTTTACTGAAGTTTATTCAATAGACAGTTGAGAGGACTTTTCTTTTGTCCATGTCATGTAGTAAAAATATCCCTTGTAGGGGGATAGGTTGCAAGCCAAGATATGCCACTCTAACATTGCTGCTAGTGTTCTTTATTACTCTATCTGTTGAGACATGATCCCTTCTGGTTTCAGTGGGTAACTTTAATAAGGGTGTATCATGTTCAGTATTAATAAGGTGATGGTGTTATTCATATTATTCAAGGTCAAAATTGCTTTACTGATCTCATTTTGCTGTTAGCCTTATTTGCAGTACATGTTGCTCTGCTGCTGCTGCTTCATTCCCATGACTAACCCAAAGCTAACAAGTCAGATGCATGTTTTCCAACAATTTCAGTCAAACGCACCTTTCTCTGCTAAATCATTGTCTTTGCCAAAACCTCCCTCACTCGCGTGCCACCTAGCTAATCCATTGCCTCCCTCTCAGCCTTCTACATCCAATAGGTTCTATTCAAGACATCTTTACTCCCTCTTCACCCATCCTTACAGCATGCCTCAACCATCTCAATCTTGACTCATATCATAGTAATCTTTACAGTCCTGCACTTCTGATTTTTTTTTTTTTTTTTATCTTCTAGCCTCCTATTCAGTGAGATCCTCAGAGTCTGCCTCAGCACCTTTATTTCTGATTACTCCAGCTTCTGTTCCTCCTTTGTTTTTAATCCCTGTGTACTAGCTCTAGAGCTGTAAATCTTGGTAAATCTGCATTTCATTTGATGATTATGCCCCTTCCATGACCTGGAATACCTGAAAGATTTTTTTCATACCTAGAATGATTTCTTCAAGTCACAACACCAGGCATTTAGTTCCTTTGTGCAACTCACAAGTATGAACTCAAAAGAAGCTTGATCCATCTGTTCATCTCCCTTGATGGGGTGCTGCTTATAGTGAGCTTTGAGCAACACACTATGTAATACTGGAGGTTTTTGATAGCTATCCTTTAGCCTCTTGCTGTGTTGTTTTATGGCCATTGCTTTTCATCTATGTATTCCTTTCGTCACTTTCCACCAATCTGGCCAACTTCAGCAATCATGTCCAGTCATTCAATAACAAATCTTTTTTGGTGGGCCTTGTATCTGTAAAAGAAAGTTGTGCTGTGTTAGACTACTTTATAATAGATAAATACAGTAAATATAAGGGTTAGCCAAAGCCTTACAGGCTTGTAGATATCTCCTTGCTTAATAAAAACACTAGTGTTCTATGGCTAAGCCGTTGAGGTTGTGGGACATCATGCCTCCTTGCTCATTTATGTATGCAACCACTGAGGTGTTAATAGGGTCAGACAGTCAAAACAGAAATGTATGTACACTAGTAAAGCTGCGAATACAATGGACGATAACTGGTTGGGCCGGGTCACGTGGTGTTAGGATTTTGTTTCTCAGAGATGATTCATGAACAGCTGAAGCTATGTAAGTGTGGATTACTCCATAAATAAAAGCATAGGTTAAGAAAAATACAAATTTATTTTTTTGTATTTGGTATACAGTGGTTCCCTGTATTTGTGGGGGATGCATACCAGCCCCCCACGAATAGTTGGAACCCCTATAAAAATGCTTAAAATGGCCTATTTTGTTAGTTAAAAGTCAAGAAAACCCCACTAAAAATGTTTATATCTGGTTTTTTAATAGTTTTATCACAAAAAGTACATTTTATGATGCAATTGATAGAAAAAGAATCCAGAGAACGTGAATATGGAGACACTGTATTTGCTTCTTATATAAAAAATGTAAAAATCTTACAAACAAGTTTTTATTTATAGTTACAAATCATTGCTTTTCAATTTAAACACATCCATCATCTCTAGTTACTTTCAGTAACCTTGAATTGCTTGTAGCAGAAGAGCCAGAGTTCTAACAAGTTAATAGAGGAACTGCCTATCTTACAAGGCAAGCTCAGTTGCATGCTTCAGAATCTAATGGGGATTTATGGGCTTTACAATGGCCTGGCTATCAACTTTAACAAATAATTAGCAGAGTTTTGCATCCATCATATGTTATGATGAATGCCTTCAATTTTATAATTAATAGAACTGACCAGATTGGGTACATACAGTAATACCCCGAACTTACGCAAGGTTAGGTTCCAGACCCCCTCGCACAAAGGGTAGTTTCGTGTAAGTTTGGCAGTCTTTAAAAATGCTGGCAAATGCTTACTTTTAGAGTTTGAACACTAAATATGACCCTAATCATGCTCCCTAAAAGTTAGCTTAATACATTACCCTTAAAAAAATAAATGAATGTTTAGTAAAACTATAGGAGTGGGTACATACGTACAACAGTTCTCTTTTCTTTATTTCTTTAAAATGCTATTACGAATTGTTTTTATTGCAGTTATATTATTATCATTATTTTTTGTTGGGGGCTGTGTCTATCACAGTCCTCCTATTCGACTGGCTGGTATTTATAGTTTGGGGTTCCTGGTTGCATCCTCCCTCCTTAGGAGTCCATCACTCTTCTTACTATGTGCGCCATTTCTAGGACCACACTCTTCTGCATGGGTCCTGGAGCTACTTCAGCCTCTAGTTTTTCCAGATTCCTTTTCAGGGATCTTGGGATCAAGCCTAATGTTCGTATGATTATGGGTACAGTTTCCACTGGCATATCCCATATCCTTCTTATTTCTATTTTCAGGTCTTGATATTTATCCATTTTTTCCCTTTCTTTCTCTGCAACTCTGGTGTCCCGTGGTATTGCGACATCAATGAGTGATACTTCTTGATTTTGTCAATCAACGTCACGTCTGGTCTATTTGCGCATATCACCCTATCTGTTCTGATACCATAGTCCCAGAGGATTTTTGCCTGATCGTTTTCTATCACTCCTTCAGGTTGGTGCTCGTACCACTTATTACTGCAAGGTAGCTGATGTTTCTTGCACAGGCTCCAGTGGAGGGCTTTTGCCACTGAATCATGCCTCTGTTTGTACTGGTTCTGTGCAAGTGCCGGACATTCGCTTCCTACATATGGGAGAGATGTTATTTCCATCTATCATTCTTTGAACATGTCTAGTCCTTAGGGTCTGATCTTGTGCCACTGTTATCACTCCTTCAGTTTCCTTCTTGAGCTCTCCCCTCTGTAACCATTGCCATGTGTCATCGCTGGCTAGTTCTTTAGTCTGTCTCATGTATTGTCCGTGCATTGGTTTGTTTTGCCATTCCTCTGTTCTGTGTGTCATTCTCCTGTCTGTATATTTCTGGGTCTTCGTCTACTTTTATCAGTCCTTCTTCCCATGCACTCTTGAGCCACTCGTCTTCACTGGTTTTCAGATATTGCCCCAGTGCTCTGTTCTCGATGTTGACACAGTCCTCTATGCTTAGTAGTCCTCTCCCTCCTTCCTTTCGTGTTTATGTATAGTCTGTCCGTATTTGCTCTTGGGTGTAGTGCTTTGTGTATTGTCATATGTTTCCTAGTTTTCTGGTCTATGCTGCGGAGTTCTGCCTTTGTCCATTCCAATATTCCTGAGCTGTATCTGATTACTGGTACTGCCCATGTGGTTATGGCTTTTATCATATTTCCGGCGATTGAGTTTTGACTTGAGTATCGCCTTGAGTCTGCATATATTCTTTCCTGATCGTGTCTTTCATCTCTTGGTGTTTTACATCCCCTCCTTCCATTATTCCCAGGTATTTGTATCCCGTCTCATCTGTGTTTGATGTTGTTTCCATCTGGTAGCTTTATCCTTCAGTCCTTGTTACTTTGCCCTTTTGTATGTTGACTAAGGCACATTTTTCTATTCCAAACTCCATCCTGATGTCCCCAGATACAATCCTTACAGTCTGGATTAGGGTATCTATTTCCTTGATGCTCTTATCATACAGCTTGTTGTCGTCCATGAACATCAAATGGTTAATTCTGTTGCCTCTTTTCTTGAGTTGATACCCAGCATCTATCTTCTGTTGTACTTTTGTCATGGGAATCATGGCTACTACGAAGAGTAGTTGGGACAGTGAGTCGCCCTGGAAGATCCCTCTCCTGATATTAACCTCTGCTAGTCTTATTCCAGAGCTTGTAAGTATTGTATTCCAATTGCGCATTGTATTTTTGAGGAAGCTGATGGTGTTTTCTTCTGCCCCATATATTTTCAAGCATTCTATCAGCCATGTGTGTGGTATCATGTAGAAGGCTTTCTTATAGTCTATCCATGCCATGCTCAGGTTGGTTTTCCTTCTCCTACTGTTCTTCATTATCATTTTGTCTATCAGGAGCTGGTCTTTTGTGCCCCTACACTTCCTTCTGCAGCCTTTCTGTTGGTGGGGGATGGTGTTTGTCTCCTCTAGGTAGTTGTATAGCCTTTCACTGATGATACCTGTTAGTAACTTCCACATTATTGGTAGGCAGGTGATAGGCCTGTAGTTACTGGCTATATTTCCCTTACTCTTGTCTTTTTTTACTAAGGATGTTCTTCCTGTGGTCATCCATTTGGGTGCATTGTGATTTGAGATACAATGCTGGAGTTGTTCTGCTATTCATGGGTGTAGGGCCTTGAAGTTTTTGAGCCAGTCTTTTCTGGGCAAGGGTTCGTGTCGCCCAGTGAAATCCCCCCCTATTCCCCGCCCTGCAGCCCAAGATTGGCATCTAATGACAAGGATGGCCACCAGAGGCGCTGCAGTCGGCGTGGTGGGTAGCGTAGTAGTAGTAGTTGCTGACTCCGACTGTGTATCAGCTCTCTCAGGAGGGGGATTTTGATGAAGGAGAATTCTAAACGACAAGAGGTTCGTGGTAGTGGTCTCACTCGCCCCAACTACATACCGACGCCCTCTTTTTATTTAGGGTGAGCGAGTCAGTTATTCTGACATCCTCCTGAATATATTTTTTCTCTCGTATAATGTTAGTATCATTTACCTAGAAATAATGAACTTAAGAATTATTTCACTGGGCGACACGAACCCTTGCCCAGAAATAGATTTTTCCTTCGTCAAAATCCCTTTATTATTATTATTATTATTATTATTTATATTATTATTATTATTATTATTATTATTATTATTATTATTATTACAGTGGGGCCCCTCGTATTCATGTTCTCCGGATTCGCGGATTTCTCTCTGTTCCATATCTACCCATTATTTGAGGGAAATTTGCCTATTCACCATGACTAAATACATTTTTATGATACAAAAATTATTTACAAATTTTGAAATATTAATATTGATTAATACTGTATTAGTAAGTTTAATAAGACTAAATGATATCACATAATAATAATTCTCTCTCTCTCTCTTACAGAGATGTATTTTTTTGTATGATAAATAAATGATTTACAGCTGTCAAATATATCAAGTAATGTGACAGGTGGGGAAGCACTTTTTTTTTTTTACTGAGATGAGAGATTTTTATGGTACATGTATGTATAATATGTTTATTAATAGTATTTTCAAATAATAATAGTAATAATAATAATAATATAGCTGTAATTACAAAAATCATATGTGATAGTATTTAAAAGAAATACTACAATAATATTTCCATTACACTTCCAAATAAGGATAATCAATCTACCGTCTCTCCTCTTCCTTCTTCATCTCTCTCTCGTTCTCTTCTCTCTCATATCTCTCTCTCTCTCTCTCTCTCTCTCTCTCTCTCTCTTTCAGAGATAAGCAAGAAATGAAAAAGTGGGAAGGATATGGAAAATACAACTTCTACAGTAAAAATATAAAATGGTCAGAAATAAATGAAGAATTAAACAAAGATTGGATAACATTTTCGTAAGTGATGATATGAAGGTAAATACGGAGATATTATATAAAATATTAGAGAAAATAGTGGATAAATATATACCAAAGAAGAAAAGTAAACATCAGACATGCATACCAAGAGACAGAATGATCTTGTTTCAGAAAATCAGAAAGTGGAAAAAAGGTCTTGCAAAAGAAAAAAATGCATGGAAAGTGATCGAACTAAAAAGTACGATACAAAATGCAGAACAAAAGATTATACAATCAAAAGAAAATGAAAAATGGGACTTGGAAGAAAAAAAACATAGTAAATATCAAGCAAAACCCCAAAGTATTGTACTCGTATGTGAAAAAGATGAATAAAAGAAGAATAGAAATAGGCCCTCTAAGAATTGAAGGGAGATTAACGAATGAAAAAAAGGAAATATGCAACATATTGGCAGAACGATATAAGAGAGAATTCACCCCCTAGAATTGATAATGAAGGTAATAATATAGAAGTAAGGGACGAAAATAGTGAATATTTAGCAGACGTAGATATTAATGAAGCTGATATTGTGCAGGCTATTAATGAAATTAAAAATGGAGCTGCAGCAGGGCCTGATGGTATCCCTGCTATTTTGTTAAAGAAAGTAGTTCATTCTATTGCAAAGCCACTTGCAATATTATTAAGACAAAGTGTAGATACAGGCAAGATTTATGATGAGCACAAATTAGCATATATTACCCCTACTTTCAAAAGTGGATCAAGACTAGAGGCAAGTAATTATAGGCCTGTGAGTCTAACATCACATATTATGAAAGTGTATGAAAGGGTAATGAAGAGAAATATTATGAAACATTTAAAAAAAAATAATTTGTTTAATATAGGACAACATGGTTTTGCATCCGGAAAAAGCACACAAACCCAACTGTTAGTCCACTGTGAGAACACATACAAAAATATGAAAAGTGGAAATGAAACAGATGTGGTTTATCTAGACTTTGCAAAAGCTTTTGACACGGTAGATCATAATATATTAGCAAAAAAAATTAGAAAACATAATATAGTGGATAAAGAAGGAAGATGGTTAAAAGAATTTTTACACAACAGAAAACATAGTTACTGCAAACAATGAGAAATCGGACGAAGCTAAGGTAATATCCGGTGTGCCACAAGGTGCGGTGTTAGCTGCATTACTGTTTGTTATTATGATTGCAGACATAGACAGTAATGTTAAGGACTCGGTAGTGAGTAGTTTCGCCGATGACACAAGAATAAGTAGAGAAATTACTTGTGATGAAGATAGGAATGCTCTACAAAGAGATCTTAACAAAGTATATGATTGGGCAGAGGTAAATAGGATGGTATTTAACTCTGATAAATTTGAATCAATAAATTATGGAGACAGAGAAGGAAAGCTATATGCATATAGGGGACCTAATAATGAGACAATCACAAATAAGGAAGCAGTTAAAGACCTTGGTGTGATGATGAATAGGAACATGTTATGCAATGATCAAATAGCAATTCTATTGGCAAAATGTAAAGCAACAATGGGAATGTTGTTACGGCACTTCAAAACAAGAAAAGCTGAACACATGATTATGCTTTATAAAACATATGTTCGTAGTCCACTTGAATATTGCAATATGATATGGTACCCACACTATCAAAAGGATATTGCACAAATAGAGAGTGTACAAAGGTCCTTTACAGCTAGAATAGAAGAAGTTAAGTATCTTGACTACTGGGAAAGACTACAGTCCTTAAAATTATATAGTCTAGAAAGGAGAAGAGAACGTTACATGATAATTCAGGCATTGAAACAAATAGAAAAAATTGCCGAAAACATCATGGAGCTAAAAATATCAGAAAGAGCAAGCAGAGGTAGATTAATAGTGCCCAAAACTGTACGAGGAAAAATAAGGAAAGCACACAGTGTCTATTCAATGTGCCAGCTGCAGGCTATATCGAGTGAGCGTAGATGTGTTTAAGAATAAGCTCGACAAATATCTAAGCTGCATCCCAGACCATCCAAGATTGGAAGATGCAAAATATACCGGAAGATGTACTAGCAACTCTCTGGTAGACATTAGAGGTGCCTCACACTGAGGGACCTGGGGCAACCCGAACAAGATGTAAGGTCTCTCTCTCTCTCTCTCTCTCTCTCTCTCTCTCTCTCTCTCTCTCTCTCTCTCTCTCTTACATAGATGTGTTATTGGTATGATAAATAAATGATTTACTAATTTTCAAATATTAATAATGTAAAAAGCAGTAATATCAATTCATTAAAGAAAATACTAAAGTTAATTAGTAAGATTTTAGTTTATGAATAAAAAAATTAAGTAAGAATGAAAGGAAATCCAACCTACTCCGCATCTTTATTTGAACTCCAGGTAGCCAAGCTGAGGTGGCCGGGGTCCACAGCTGTCAAATATATCAAGTAATGTGACAGGAGGGGAGAGAGTTTCCAACTAGGTTGTGTTGCCCACTTAAATTCATGTAATTTCTCTCTCTCTCTCTCTCTCCCTCTCGTCCTCTCTCCCGCTCTCTCATCTCTCTCTCTCTCTCTCTCTCTCTCTCTCTCTCTCTCTTACTGAGATGAGAGAATTTCTATGGTACATGTGTATATGTATATGTTTATTAATATTTTCACATAATAATAATAATAATGATAATAATATAACTAATTTCAAATTCATATGTGATAGTATTTTATAAAAGACAAATACAATAATCTATTCCCCAATTTTCACTCTTTTTAAATTTTATGGAATAAATTCCTCCTCTCCTCCTCTCCTCTCTTACTGAAAGATGTAATGGTTTTTGTTTTTTTTGTATGATAAATGAAAATTGATTTACTAATTTTCCAATTATTTTTTAATATTAATGTAAAACAAAGTAATAATACTTTCCAGTTTTTTCAATTTTGAAGAAAAATTTAGTTAAGATTTTTTTTAGTTTTTTTAAATTAATAAAAATTTTGATTTAACAATCTTAATATTTAAATGGAGGGGAGGGGGAAGCCCTGGTCCCCCCCCCACAAATGTCAAGAAAACCCCTGAACAAGCAAGGCGGGTGGGGGGGAGTTGTTTTTTTTTTTGCCAATTGTGAGTGGCTATCTCCTCTTCCTCCTCGCCCCCTCTCCTCTCCTCTCCCCCCCTCCCCTCGTTCATCTCCTCCCTCTCTCTCCTCCCTGTCCCCCCCTTACCTGGTGAATGAGAATTACTTTTATGGTACATTGTATTGTACAGTCCCCCCCCCCAGTTCCCCCCCCCCCCAGTGTTTATTGGCAGGGCTGGCTTTATAACAAAAAAAACGCCCAATTAACCTGGAAACATCGGTGATTTCAATTGGCGCTGATGGAACATGGTTTAAATGGGTGCCTTCCTAAATTAGGTTTTATTGCTTTTTATGGGGTTGGCCCAATAACTGTGATCAGCAAACCGTTTTAATGGCCACTGAATAACCAAAAATCCTGGCCGGCCTGGGTGATGGGGTTTTTAAAATTTTGCACCCAATTAAATTGCTTGATTCACTTAATACCTTGTGCCGGAAATTTGTGGGAAGGTTTTTGAATGAAGGAAAGGATTTGGAAAGTCTCACTATCTTCGTAATTTGAAAGAGCCTACGAGAAAGGAACAGGGTTTAGGAAGGCTTTGGTCCCCAGGCAAGCTCCAAGTTTAAGGTCCTGGTTTTTTTGTTCCCAACGAGGCTTTTAGTCGAGGGTAACCTTTTAGAAAACCTAACCAAATGTAGTTAAAAGTTTGCCCATCCCTCCCTCCTCCAGTTTTTTTTTCCCACGATTTCCTTCCCTCCCTTCATACCGAAACCTGCCAGATTCGTTCCCTCCCCCCCCCTTTCAGAGAAATGGCTACCATGGAAAAGCCCGCTCCCTAACGCCAGGATTGGAATTGCACAAGTTGCCCCCTTGCAAATGTGGAAGGTAAAAAAGAGTGGGCTTTTGGTGGGAAGTAGTGGGGAATTGAGGTGCACCGAGGGTTGGTTTTTTCACCCAGTTTTTGTAAGACAGAAAGGGGGCCCCGTATGATCGGCTTTTCCGCAAAACGATCCCAAGTTCTAAAGACCTCCTATTCCAAAACTTCCCCAGGGCCCAGTGGAGGAAGGAATGTTTCCCCCGAAAACCAGTAAAAGGAGGTTGTGGGAGAACTCCCCACCGGTTCCCCCTCCCCCCCAGGCGTCCCCCCCTTTTCAGGCAGGCTCTGTATTTTTGTCCCCCCTCGACCCAGACCTGCCATGGATTTCGCCCACAGAATAAAAGGCCCACGTCCCTGAAGAAAAAAGTTAGGCTTTTTTCAATCTTTCCCGATTTCCCCTTGTTCCTTGCTTCCAACCAAGGCGGAGGGAGGTTTTGGGGAATTTTCCGGCCTTGAGGAAAGCCATCCGTTCCCTTTTTTGAAAGAGATCCTGGCAAAGGCTCCCAAGCAAGTTGGGGGGGTGGTAGACTCCCATCCCGGAGCGCGCCCCTGATGGAGTCCCGCCCTTTTTTGACAAGGGAACAAAAAGAGGCCCAGGAAGGCCCCCCAGAACAGCCCCTGGCCTTTCTCTATAAACGGGCCTCTTTCCATTCCTTTCTCCGAAAGCCTCCCTCCTCCTCTCTTCGCCTTCTCCTGAAGGAGAATCAGGAGAAGGTTCCACCTAAGTGGAATCACCTTGTGGAACCCATTCTAGGAGCACAAAAAACTTTTTTCCTTACGTTTTGAAAAAATGGGCCGGCTCCTTGGTTAAGGAAACCCCTTCCCCTCCCTAAGCCAAGGAAGGACATCCCCCCCCGAGCTCTCCCGATTCAAGAAGGTTTCCTAAGCTTCCCCCCTCCCTCCCCACAAGGAGAAGTTGACCCCATTCTTCCAGCAGCAGGAAGGCCCCTTTCACCAAGAAGTTTTTCTAGGCGCCTCTTTCCCCTGTTTTTTTATGGCCGCTCCCTTCCTCCAGTTTTTTTAGCCCGCTATCCGCTTCTAGCAAGCGGGCCCGCCCTCCCATTTTTGAAACGGGGCGGGCTTCCAAACCCTCCCTTTTTGCAGGCCCCCCCCGCTTTTTTTTCCTGCCTTGCCCCAGGTGGAGCATTCCTTCCTCCCAGCCAGGCCGCCCCATCCTCCCCCTGGCCAGGCGGCCTATAAAACTCACCTGGTAGAACGCCCCTCCCTCCCTACCTCAACAAAGCCCGCTCTTTTCGACCTGAAATAGGAACGTGGGGCCCTCCCGTCCCTCGCAGGCGAGGCGCTTTTCCCTTCCCCCCTTTCTTGGCCAAGAACCACTTCTTTCCTCCAGCCAGGAGCTTCTTGTTCCTCCCAAGCAGGCACTATTCTTTTCACCCTTGGCAGGCCGCGGATTCGCCAGATAGGGCCGCTTCTTAACTCTATGGTAGATGCCCCGCCTCTCCTTCCACAAAGCCGGCTCCTTCCGGCCTGATAGAACCCCGCGCCCCCTCCTCCCTCCCGCAGGGCGCTTCCCTCTCTTAGCAAGGCAGCCTCTTGTTCCTCACCAAGCCCCAGTGGCTGCCTCCATCTCCCAACCCCAAAAGGCCGCTTTCCACCCCTGGCAGGGCCCCCGCGATTTCCGCCAGGACCCCAAAGGCCGCTCCTTCCTCCTGGTTAGGCGCTCTTCCCCTGCAGATAGAAGGGGCGGCCTCCAGGAATTTCCTACCCAGGAAAACCCCGTCCCCCTTATTCCATGGGTAACGGCGCTCTGTGTTAACTTCTAGACGTGTTTTCACCCCCATTTTTTTGGCAGCCCTTTGCAAGGGGAAAAGTAAACCCTTCCCGGTCCCTCATCACACCGAATGCCCCCTTTCCGAGTGGACCTACGAAGGGGAAGAAAAACTTGGAAGACGTTCCCCCCCCCCTCCCGGAGGGAGGAAAGTCCCCACCCCAATGTCTGCAAGGTTCCTTTTTTTGGGGACCTACAAAACATTTTTTAGTGGGCAATGTTTTTGTTTTTTTGGGGTGCAAAAGGAAATTTTGGAGACCACTCTTGAGCCTAGCTATTTGCACCTTCCTTCCCCCGCCACCCCGATTTCGCTTTTTGTTTTCCTTCCAGCACCAAGGGGCCCATTCGTGAAAAAAAGGGAATTTTCCCCTCCCGCCCTTAAGATGCCCATCCCCACCAATTTCCCTCCGATTGAAGAATGGCCTTTACCAAGGAGTTTGGGGATTTGGTTTTTTTAAAGTTCCCAAAGAGGTAGGCCCAATGGCAAGACGTTCCCCCTTTTTCTTGTCCTCCTTCCCAAAGCTCTAGGGGGAAACAGGGCAAAATATGGTAATGAGGACCAGGAGGAAACCGATGGGGTTTTTTTTTTTGGGACTCCCCCTCCGGTCCCCGTCAAAAAGAAAGCGGAACTTTTCCTCCACTTTTCGGTGGGATTCCATCAAGGAAGAAAACCATTCCCCCCTTTTCACCAACGGCCTAAGGACTATGGTTTGGGGAATGGAAGACCGAACTGGGAAAAACCATTTTTTTTCCTTCAAGGGGCCCCCTGTTTTTTCGTTGTACTGGAAGGTCCCCCTTTTCAACTTTTTTTGGAATTTGGTCCCGTTGGGGTTTTTTTGGGGCCAAGAAACGAACCTCCTAGGACCCCAGAGTTTTTCCCTGTAGGGACCAAAGAAGGGGAAAGCCCTGAAGGCCAGCATACTGTCCCCCCCCCCCCCGTGCATTGAACCCAAGGCAAGTTTTTTTTTTAAGAAGATAGGGATCCGGGGGAATTAACCTGGCCTTCTCTTTTTTTGGGGCCTGGGAATTTTTTGAAAAAGGAAAGGCAACGAGCCACCAAAGAGATTTTCAGTTATACCAATAATGCAAAAGGGCACCACGTTTTTTAAAACTTTTTCCGCCTAATCCTGTTTCCCTCTTTTGAGAAAATGTTTTTGTTTGTCCAACCTAACCGTTTTTCAAAAGAGACCAGGTCCCCCTTCCTTGGTGGCTTTGCACATTTCCCAAACCAGAACAATTTCCGGTCTTAAAGTTTTTGCCCATGAAGAAGTGGCCTTTCTGAACAAGTGCCTTCCCCTAAATCCCCCGTTTGCTGCCAACCACCACCCGTTCTAAGGAAGGTATGAACCAAAGCACCCATTTCAAACTGAATTTTTTTTTAGTGGCCATGATGTTTTGAAACCAGCCCCAACATACGCCAAGGACCGCCCCAAGCAAAAGAAGGAAAGAACAAAAAAACTCAAGGAAAAACTGGAAATAAACAAAAGGAGTCTTCTTTTCAATCATTTTCCCACCCCCGGCTGAATTTGTAAGGACCCTCGCTTGCGACCGGGAAATTTTTACGAAAAACAAAAACCTAAGAGTAACACCTACAAATGCCCCCCCCTGAAAGGAAACTCCGACAGCAATAAAACTAAAAAAATCCTTTATTGCATAGCAAAGTGAATTTGGAACTAATTAAATTTGGTTGGTAACGTCAACGATTTGGGTTGTTTGTTTTTAACTTTATCTAGTAATAAACAAATAAGTGAAAATGTTTTGTGCAGTGGCGCTTGGATTTTATGGGGTTTTTTATCTTTTTCTTTGTAAACCAAGTAAGCCCATTTTCTGGCTTTTTAATGAATTGGGTCCCCCCAATCCCCCCTAAAGTAAAATTTTTGAAAAATATTTGTGAATGTCTTTCCTCAAAATCATGTTTGGACATGATTTAAGAAAGGTATTTTTGTTTTTTTTTTACGGAGCTTTTTGCCAAATTGTTTTTTTTAAAGCATGAAAAGGTAACTTCCCTTGCTTCGCGATAAGAAAAACCGTTTGAACCGATCTTTTAAAAAAGGACAAATACTCCGCCACAATTAAAACAAAAGGGATGAATAAGTCAAATTAGTTAAAAAAATAGTTAAATTTTTTTAGATAAAAGCCTGACTACATATCACGTAATGTCAAGCCCCTAACTGGATTGAAAATTGATGTGACTTTTAATTAAAAAAACTAACCAAAAAAAATTCCGTCTTGAATCAAGTTTTCCCATAAAAAACTTCAATTAAGCATTAGTGAAAAAGTCAATCCTTAAAGATTAAAAAACAGAACCTACTTAGGGGCAAATGTTGTCCAGTCCAAATCTTTCCCTTCGCTTAACCCTTTTACCCTTGTCACGGAATTTAGTTCCCCCCCCAAAACCCGCCCAAACAAAGAAATAACCCTAATGGCCGGCCCCATATTTATCAAAAGTAAACTATTGAGGTTTTTTTCAATTTCAAATATTAAACTCCCCTCCGAAAAATATATCACTAAGATCCTTGTCCCCGTTACTTGGAACCATCCCCTCCGATTTTATTTCCATAGAATTACTTAATTCTCTAGATTTAGTTTTTTGATAAATTAATAAACCCAAAATTGCCCTCTTTTGCCCCTACTGGAATTAGATTCGTTTTCAGTTTTTTTTTTTTTTGGAATGTAATGGTTTTCCTCCTTGTTTTTTTAACTAAAAGTCCCCCTAATAGACTCCCTTTGTTTATTTAGGAAGTTATCTTTTAGTAAAATGAAACGCTAAACTCCAAGTCATGAATTTTACCTCTACCTATAAAGGTTCAACAATTATTTTCCACCTCACGAGTTTGTTTTTGTTTATGGATTTTTTTTGTGGGATTTTGGTTAAGTTTTTTTATATTCAATGGTGAATTTTTTATCCCACAAAATTTCTTTTTTTTTGGCAATTGGGGCCAATGGGAAAACTCCCCCCTTTTTAATCAACCCCCAATTTTACTCCCCTTCAAATTTCTGTATAATGGAAATTTCTTTTGCTTGAAAACGGCTAACTTAACCTAATTATCCATTTCATAATTTTCCCCCTGTAAAGTGGGTAATCCGTTGTAACGTTTGAATGATTGTTTTTTTTAAGCTTTGTTCTTTCCCCCTGTCGGGTTAATTGATGTTAAATGATTTTTACTCTTAAAAGAAAATAACCAGGTTAAACCATTCCGATTTTAAAGTTTTACTCCCAGAATTAGAAAAAGACAATTTGGCCCCCCCCTTCCCTTCTTAGAACGGTTTTTTTTTGATACATAGAGAACCATTTTATTTCAATTGTCAAAATTTCCCAGTTTTTTTTTTTTTGGGGGGTTTTCATGAAAACTTTTACCCTGTCCCCCCCCTAGAATAATATTATAATAGCTTTTGTTAATTATTTTTTTTTTCCTGAAGTCCCCGACAGAATTTTTTAAAAAACTTCCCGACACCCACCCGCAGTGGGGGGTCCCCGGGCCCCAGGTGCGGTTAGTTAAACCCAAATTCCCCCGCCCGCTCGGGAGGCGGGGTTATCCAGGAAACCAATTACCCCATTTTTTTTTTTTTCTTTTTATTCATTAACTTTTTTTTTCTGTCCCCCGCTGGTGGCCTTGAAAACACCCCCTATGTTTTTTTTCCCAGTGCCCCGTCCGCCCCCTTAGGATTTTTTTGGGAAACTTCCATTGCCGCCTTAAGTATCCCTTAATTTGTCCTTTTTGGATTTTTAAATTTTAACTTTTTGGATTTTTGGTGGGATTTGTGGGCTAGGCCATAACCGCTATCTTTAAAAATTTGAAATTTGAAATTTTTGAAAAATTCATTTTTTTGGCCATAAAATTAAAATTTATTCTGAATCTAAAGTTTTTTAAAGGCTAGGTTTTTCAGACTGGGGTTTTTGGTCCTGCCCAAAGAATAGGGTTGTGGGGGCCTTATTACCGAACAAAGCTTTCGGTAGATTCCCGACACTTTTGGTTAATGTTACGAGGGGGTAAAATGGGTTTCCTTTTGCTTTCCCTTTTTAGTTGAGATTTTTTTGTTTTTTCAATGGTAAAGGAGTTGGTGAGAACTTTTGTTCCTATTTCCGTAAGGAAGAACGTTTTTATGATTCGTATGTAAACGCAATTAAATCAGTAACAAAATTCTCTCCCCCTAATGTTCCCGTAAGGGAAAGAACCAGTATGGATTCCGTATGTACGCAATTAATCAGTAACCAAAAGTCCAGGGGTAGTTGAACCTGCCTAACCTTTCCTGTTAGACCTTATTTTTTTGCCCCTAAACCTGGTAAAAGTAAAAAAAATGGCCTAACGGGCCCTAAAATGGAATTATGTCCCCTACGAGAGGTGGCGCCCCGCTCTCCTTTTCATTGCTGTGAAAGTGCTAATTCTGTAATTTTGTTTTTTACTTCCTAACCCATGCCCAAAAGTGGTTTGGGCCCGTTTTTCCGGGCCCTACTAAGCCCCAGTGTCCCCCCTGGTAGAGGAATTTGACCCCTTTTTTTTCTTCTGGATACTCCCTTTTTCCCGATTTCTTTCGTAAAATCTTTTAGAATCCGAAAGTGGGGCTTTGCCTTTAGAGAGTTAAAAGTGAAAGTGCAAAGAAGTGCCAAGTTGATACATTACCCCTTGTGTAGTGGGAAGGGGTGTCGTTCAGAATTCCGGTCCTCGGGGTTTTTCCGGCCCTCCCCCTTAGGCCGAGACCCTTCCTTGGCCCTTTGAACTCCCAGGAACCCCGGGGTAAGGGAAGCAATGTCCCGAAAGCCATTAACGGGCAGTGGGGGTTTTTTACAAGGGGGGGGGGGTTGGTGGAAAACCCCCCCCACCGATTCCCCTGGGCGTGCCTTTCGGCAAGTTTTTGGTTTTTTTTTCTTTTTTGTTTCCCCTGAATGAAAAACTACCCCAGACTGGGGCCAAAGAGGCGTGCGCGTTTGCAAACGAAAATCCCTGAAAGAAAAGTTGCTTTTCCTTCAGTCCTCCGAAAGGCGTCCTCCCCATGCAGGGTGGGGTTGGAAGCCTTTTTTTCGGAAAGGAACTCCGCCGGCCACTCCCCTTAAATAAAAAGCTTTATAGAAGCAGGGACGATTTTTCCACGTCCTCTTCCCTCCTCTCCTCTCGTTAATGACGTTTCCAGTGGGGAGAAGCTAAGAAGGCGGGAACCGTCCCGCCTGAAACTCGTGTTTCCCCCCCCGTTCTTTTCCCACCCGAGAAATTTTACCGTAAAAGAAAAGTCCCCATAGGTAGCAGGAAGCTTTTTTTGAAGAGCGGACCGCCCGGGGACCGCTCCCGGACAAAAATGGACTCCAGGGGGGCCGCCCGCGAGGGTGCAACGCCCCAAAGTGCGCGACCAAAGTGGACGCCCGAAGCCGCGCTCCAGTTGGAAAACCGCCGAGCGGCGTTTCCCAGTGGACCGCCGAGCGGGGGCGCGCCAGTGGACGCCCCGAGCGTGCCACCAGCCGCGCACGCCAAGTTGGTTGGGTCGCACCTGGCCTGAACCGTTTTTTTTTCCTGGTTTTTGAAACATCTTTTCAAGCTTCCCTTGTTTGTTTTTCAAGAAATTTATGGGCCCTTAAAGAATGTTTTACCTCTACCTCCCCGGTTGATACCTTTTTCTACCTCCACCTGCAAAGAATTGTGAAGTAGGCCAGTGGGCTTTTCGGAGGAAGGTTTTAAAGTGAAAAAAAAAACAGACAACTTCTTCCTTCGAAACCCCCAGCCCAAAGGACATCGGGTTTTTTCCCGTGGAACTTCAAGAGGTCCCCCTCCCCTGTTCAATTAATATTGGCTTTTTTTCGCATAAAAGGTGGAAATTGGAGTTTTAAAAGGAAAAAGCGCACAAGGGGAAGATACCTTTGTTTTTTGCCCCCCCTTCTTTACCTCCCCCTACCAACCCGCAACCCTTTGCCCCCCATTTCCGGCCACAAATAGAAATTTTTTTTTAAGTTGCCACTACCGCAGTCAAGACTTTGCGATAAGGCAGTTACGGGTTATGTAAGGCTCGATGTCCTGCACGTCAGGACTCTCGGCAACGTTTCAGTGGGATTCTTGCAAAGGCACTCATCAAAAGGACGCTCTTCAGGAAAGCGCAAGACAGGACTTCCTTTGCCATACTGCCAATAAATTTAAGCTTTAGCAGGCATTAGTTGTGATACGGGAGAGGAAGCTGGTTGGAGAGTTTCTTCCTCTTCCCAGGATAATTTTGCAAGCTTTTTAGCCCATCTGAAAGGGTTTTTTCAGATGATAGATTTTGTTAGTTTCTAGTCGGGACTACGCTGCCGAATTGAACATCGTCGTTCTACCTGCCGTAAGCCCAGTCTCTTAACAGGATTCTTGCCCCCCCCTTCCTCGTTTGAGACGGGAATCGAAAAAAAATAAATGCTTGACTCCCTGGATTACGTTTTGTCAATTCAGTGACTTTCCCCATTGACAATATACTTTCGTTTTGTCAAGTAAGTGGGTATCCCCTCATTGACAAAATATCTCTTTTGTCCCGTAAATGGGTTAGTTCTCATTGACAAACATCTCATTAACTTGATATTGCGTAAGCGAATAAGCTCTTATTGACAAGATTCGGAAGAGCTCTCATTCGTCATTCGCAGACTCGTACAGAAAATAGACTTGTAGACTACGTCAATGAACGCTTATGTCAGTAACATAAGAAGCTTGAGCTGACTGCTTCGATTCTCTTAAGTTTTGTTCATGAAACTTGCCTGTCAGATATGTATGTAGCTGTATTTCCCCGAATTGCAGCTATATATATGTCTGCCAGGTAAGTATGAACAAACTTTATTGTGATATAATTTCATATTTTGCCTTGCGTTATTTTACTTCTGGTTGGTTCAAGTCATATACGCTTGCTGTAGTTACCTCTTTCGGATGGCAAACCGAGAGGTCTATTGTCTATTTTAAGGACATTTAATCGTTACTCCTGCAGCCTTCCAGGAGTTTCCGATTTATCTTTTACCGTTGTATGGTAGTGTTCTGACGACACAACGCATCTATATATTTTAGCGTTTTCTGTTTCGCTTAAATATACCAGCTTGAGAGTCTTTCGGCTCAAAAAATAACGGACCTATTTCTTCGTAGAATAGGGTAGCTGGCAACCCAGACATAAAGTTAAGAGACGACGTTCGTAAAGCTGCTGGCTGCTGCTGTCACGCTGTGTCTGTCTTCCAGTCCAACCGAGCCAGTAAACAGATCGGGCGCTGTCATGCGCCGTAGGTTACGTCTCTCTCTCCTGCGGGATTGACTGACTAACCGTATCTCTTGTGCTGGCGGTTACGTCTCTCCTGCGGGATTGACTGACTAACTGTAAACTCTGCCCTACAATCACGGACTTTAGCCTAAGATTGAGGGGATTTCTTACGTGAATGAATAAACGTTGCATTCGTTTTGCCTTACATGTTCAACAGAGTTATCTCTTAATCCTTTCCGGTGCTCGTTACCGCCAACGGTATAGAACTACGAGTCTACCGCAACATTGCACTTTTTTTTTATATGCTCTCCTGCTTAGGCAAAGCGCAGCCTTATTAGGGAAGTAAGCATACTCGGGGAGGGAATGGATGAGCTTGCTGGGGACCCATTTCCTTCCTGAAGAAGTTTGTTTCCCCGAATAGACTGCAATTCAGACCACAGTTTTTCCTACCGGGAAACTGAAATATTATTCAAGATCTAGGAATGATTCTGAAACATCTCTCAGTGCGTTTATCACCTGAGGTGATAGAAAGAAGGTGCCGGACATCTGGATAGGGTTTCAGATGTCCTGGATCTTAATCTGAAAGAAGTAAAGCGATTCGGTAGTCCCTCCAGTCCTCGTAACGAGTTTGGGAACCAGTGGTCCAGATCAACTCTGATATTCCACAGCTCTCTCATATCTTAAGAAGTCTTCTCTCGGTCCCTGTTCGAGTTTACGAGAAAGCCTATTATAACAAACAGGCGTAGAATGTAACGATCCTCTAGAGGTTCGTTACCGGATTGCAAAAAGTCCGTACGAATCGTCTCGATCGACGGCAGCAACTATTGACTTCCGAGTGGAATCTTTCTTAGAAGTAAGTTGAGAGTTGTGGAGACTTTAGGAACGCCCTTTCATTCTTCTCTTCGATATGTTGAGGACGAAGAGGCTTCTTCTTCTCTGCTCCCTTATTCTCGATCCGGGATCGGTACCATTAAACGCCATCCTATGATATTGAACGGGGATGGATATTTAGTCTCTTTTCCCCTTTTTCAATCGCTTAGGAAATGTAATAAGAGGATTTAGGACGTCACAGGAGCGACAATGACGCTGATCGCCCCATGTTGGCCTTCAGGATCCTGGATTCACAGAGGTCACATACTTTCCTAGTTCACTTTCCAAGGACCTTTTCCGAGAGAGTCGGTCTACTCTAACTCGAAAGGTACCTATAACCTCTCCGCTCTGAGTCTTGACTACGTTCAGGCTATCGAGATGTTGACAGGAATAAGATTACCGTCTTCCATTTCCCCGTCTGAAGAATGGGATAAGCTGGCAGTCCCACAACTATTAAAGAATACGCAAATATGTTGTTGAACGCCTTTGGCTCAGGGATTTGCGTCTGTCAAACAACAAGCCCTGCACGATCTTTGAGTTCTGTGGGAATCTCGAACCTCGCTCACCATCTACTTTTTGTCTCACCTGTTTTCTGCGAGTCAGACACTCGTGCGAGATCAGGCGACATATAGTAGCCCTGAGTTTTCTTGTTGACGAAGTCGGTTGCGTTTATACACCCCGATGAATCGTGTAACATGAGACCAGGTTGGACTGTCAGGCATTCTTCCTCTGGGACTGAATCGCCTTTTTGCTCCTCGCTCCTTTCTCCTGGCACCAGAAGCTCGAGTCAGGAGTTGATTCGCTGACGACGTTGGGTTGCGTTGATACACCCCCAAGGTTTGCTTGATTGAATCGCCCAGGCAGTCCAGACACTCATCCTTCAGCGAAGAATAGTGCCTTATGGTCTTCAGGGTACAGCCTTGCTGTCCTTGATTCGTCTGACTGGTCAACTGGTCGGTCACCACCTGACTTTAGTACAGACGGACTGACTGTGCATGTTCCAGATCGAAGCTTTCAATATGGAACTTAGACGTAGTCTGAAGTTCTTGATGTCAAAGCATTCGAACCTCTCCTACCTGTTAACTTCTTGCATGTGATCAGGAAGGCCTTCTTCTAACCACCCTAGATACGACAAAGAGGGTTAGTGAGATTTTAAGCCATCGTCACAAGTTTTGGCTTTAGAGAACACAAGGCGGTGTGCTCTCTAACCCTTCCGTTGTGGCCTAAGAATGGTAACCCGTTTTGTCCTTGGGCCAGGAGCTTGGAAGCAAGGATGGCACAAGTTAGTGGGCAGGAGCCAGAGAGAGTCCTGTGCCCTGTCGGGTCTCTCAAGTTTTATCTACATAAAACTCAAGAAAGTCGAAGTCAATCGGCAATCTGCAGTGTTCCGAAAAAGACCAGACTTGCCCATATCGAAGAAACAGCCTGGCTTTAGTGTTAAGGAGTTAGTTTCTTTCAAAAATGCTCCTTCATTGTGTTTGCACAAAGATTTGAAATCTTTTATCTGAATGCTCACGAGGTGAGGGCGCGGCCTCGGAAGCATTTCAACCGAGCATGGCATCAGCAACATCCTGAGTACCATGTTTTAGCGAAGCAAACTCTGTGTTCACTTCACACTCCCTGCGAGATGTGAAGATGGGCATATGAGATCTGCTGCTCGCTAGGGCCATACGTGTCTGCAGACACAAATCTTGGGGGCAAGAAGTACCACTCATCCTATCCTGTAGAAAATGGTTAGGAAGAGCTCTTAATTTAGTTGTTGAGTCGCCGACAACGGCGACTTCTTAACTCTTAAGCCTTAGTTTAACACACCTTAACTTTGGCTAGGTTGGTCAGGTGGTGATATATATATTTATATATATATATTTATTTTACTTCTTAGCCCTCATGGTATGGTCAATATGGTCTAGTCACGTCGTGGTCTCGCCCCCCCTGTTGACAGATCATCTGGAGTGCCAAAAAACACAGCTATATAGTTTCGCTACCTCGCTGGCAACTCTAGGTTAGCACAAGCAGACTTACGTGGCAGTAACCACGAAGCCAGCTATGCTAACAGGTGGAACCAAGATGTAAATCATCTGCATGCATTTGTTTCCCAAAATCCTTCTATTCTGTCCCTTCCCACCTCCAAAGGTGGGATTCAGCTATATATATATCTGACAGGTAAGTTTCATGAACAAAATGATATTGTTATGATACAATAAAGTTTGTTCATACTTACCTGGCAGATATATTATAATCAAGTACCCACCCACCTCCCTCAGGGGACAGTGGAAATAAAAATTATGAATAGAAATGGGAATGGTTCCTGATACACGCCTCCCAGCGCGGGGAATGGGTACTAACCACCTGGCCGACCACTGCGTGTGTCGGAAGTTTTTAAAATTCTGTCGGACTTCAGAAAAATTACAGCTATATATATAATCTGCCAGGTAAGTATGAACAACTTTATTGTATCATAACAATATCATATTTATAGGAAACCGACTAACACTTAACTTATGTTCATTTCTTCTCAGGCCACCATCTTAATATAAAAATATCAATTTTTCCTCTATGTTTTTACGAGCATTGCGAATTGTCAGTCCACAATAGTTTGGATCAAGAAATTGAATTACATAAGAAAAATAGGGAAAGATTTATGCTATCCTTCACATATATTAGACATTTGTTATAATAAAGCCCACAAAAAGTTTTATACTGTAAATAACACACAGAAAGAAAATTCTAAGAACATCCTCAGTTTGCCTTATTTTAACGGATTGAAACCATTAAACCATTGTTAAAGCTTTTAATGTCAAACCTTTTTTTTTTTTTTTTCCTATAATAGCACCACTAAAAAGAATGTTAATAAAAAAATGGCCCCAGAGAAAGCAACAACATAATATATAAAATTCCCATGTATGGATTGTCCTCATTCTATCTCGGACAGTCCAGCAAAGGCTTAGAAGTAAGGCTAAGCCAGCATAAATACGCTGTAAAAACTGGCAAAATCTAATGCATTATTCATTCATTTAAGTGAAAACAACCACCGAATTAATTGGATTGATAGTTCAGTAATTGCATGTTCAAGAGATGTCTTATCACGAAATCTTTTAGAATCTGCTTTAATACAACTTACTTTTCATTGTAATTTCAATGTTACTCGTGGCCTTTTTCATTTAGACCCTTGTATCTGTAACATGTTTAAGAATGACCTCAAAGATATAATACTGACTTAAATAAAAATCAGTTGCCTTAGAGTATTAAATTTTGTTGTAATGTATGTGTGATTGTATTGTGAATATGGTTTTGTTTACCAAGTTCCGAATAGCTGTCACCTATAATCCTTTAATTGTCTGGAAATTGTATCTGAGATGATTGTCTTAAACCTTTAATTGCACCCATTGTTTATGCTTGTTTGGGAAGGTTTCTTATCTTCCAGGTGTGTCGGATTCTAGGTACTAATCCCTTTATAATCCCTATCTGTCAGTTATACGAACCTTCTTGTATTGTCTTTTCTCATATTTATGTCAGTATCTGCTCAGTAAAGAACTTTTAAAGTCGAAAGATCTTACAGACCTCCTTCGTTTATTTTTCCTTCGTGGCATTTATCTTTATTTATGGATTTATCACGTTCCTAACTTTCGTGATTCAGTTATACATATATATATGTATGTATATATATATATATATATATATATATATATATATATATGTATAACAGAATCACGAAAGTTAGGAACGTGATAAATCCATAAATAAAGATAAATGCCACGAAGGAAAAAATAAACGAAGGAGTCTGCGAGATCTTTCGGCTGAAAAGCCCTTTACTGAAGCAGCTACTGACAAAAATACGAGAAAAGACAATACAAGAAGGTTCGTATAACTGACAGATAGGGATTATAAAAGGATTAGTGCCTAGAATCCGACACACTGGAAGATAAGAAACCTTCCCAAACAAGCATAAACAAAGGGTGCAATTAAAGGTTTAAGACAATCATCTCAGATACAATCTCCAGACAATTAAAGGATTATAGGTGACAGCTATACGGAACCTGGTAGACAAAACCATATTCACAAAAAATGACAGACATACATTACAATAAAATTTTTTTTAATAACTCTAAGGCAAACTGATTTTTATTTAAGTCAGTAATTATATATTTGAGGTCATTCTTAAACATGTTACAGATACAAGGGTCTAAATGAAAAAGGCCACGACTAACATTGAAATTACAATGAAAAGTAAGTTTTATTAAAGCAGATTCTAAAAGATTTCGTGATAAGACATCTCTTGACCGTGCAATTACTGAACTGTCAATCCAATTAATTCGGTGGTTGTTTTCACTTAAATGAATAAATAATGCATTAGATTTTTGCCCAGTTTTTACAGAGTATTTATGCTGGCTTAGCCTTACTTCTAAGCCCTTGCTCGACTGTCCGAGGTAGAATGAGGGACAATCCATACATGGAATTTTATATATTATGTTGTTGCTTTCTCTGGGCCATTTTTTATTAACATTCTTTTTAGTGTGTTATTATAGGAAGAAACAAGGTTGACATTAAAAGCTTTTAAGAATGACCTCAAATATATAATTACTGACTTAAATAAAAAATCAGTTGCCTTAGAGTTATTAAAAAAAATTTTATTGTAATGTATGTCTGTCATTTTTTGTGAATATGGTTTTGTCTACCAGGTTCCGTATAGCTGTCACCTATAATCCTTTAATTGTCTGGAGATTGTATCTGAGATGATTGTCTTAAACCTTTAATTGCACCCTTTGTTTATGCTTGTTTGGGAAGGTTTCTTATCTTCCAGGTGTGTCGGATTCTAGGCACTAATCCTTTTATAATCCCTATCTGTCAGTTATACGAACCTTCTTGTATTGTCTTTTCTCGTATTTTTGTCAGTAGCTGCTTCAGTAAAGGGCTTTTCAGCCGAAAGATCTCGCAGACATCCTTCGTTTATTTTTCCTTCGTGGCAATTTATCTTTAATATATATATAATATATATATATATATATATATATATATATATATATATATATATATATATTATTCTTATACATTTAACTTACCTGTCGATATATACCTTTAGCTATTTGACTCCGTCGTCCGACAGAAATTTCGAATTTCGCGCACAACGCTACCTGTAGGTTCAGGTGATCTACTTAGCTGCCGCTGGGTGGCAGGACTAGGAACCATCCCCATGTTCTATCATATTTTTTCTGTCGGCCATACTGGCAACATCGTTGTGGGTATCTCCGGCTGGATTCGTATTTTGCATCGCAATTGATCTTCGTTTGGACTTCTCGGTGACGTATTTGCATTGATTGTACTGGCATACGCGATTGTGGACCGTTTTTGGAATTTGATTTGGATTGGTTCAACATGATGTCTGATTCTGGAAAATGTGTGAGAATGTGTGAATGTGGGTTGTAAAGTTAGGATGCCGAAGGCATCGATTGATCCTCATACTATTTGCAAGAAATGCAGGATGTATGAAGTGTCTTTTGGTAATACTTTGTAATGAATGCAAGGATTTGAGTGAGGAAGAATGGAAATCTTCTAACCTCATACGTGAAGAAGTTAGAAAGAAACCAGGTGAGGGAGGTCTTCTTCCAAACCTTTATCTAGTTCTAGCGGGGTTATTAGTAATATTATACCCTTCTTCTCCTTTTACTGCCCCATCTAATGTACCTGCTCCTTTATTAGAACACACAGATTCGGCATCTGAGATAGCGAATCTTAAAGCCGCCCTTCGGAAAATGGAAACCAAAATGGCGGCCTATGAAGGTAAGCAGTGTGATTATAGTGCTGTGGATAGTGATATAAGTGTCCCCAGTGCAGTGGAGGGGGCATCTGATTGTCTTCACAACGCTCCCCAGGCCTAGACCTCTTTCAAGCTCCCAAGCCCAGAGGAGAAGGAATGTCGAAAGCCGTAAGGAGGTTGTGGAGGATCCCCAAACAGTCAGACGTCCCTTCGGCATTTTCTGTATCGCCACAGAATGCCAGAGAACGTTACAGAAAAAGCGTTCTGCGTGATGTTTCTCCTCCTCGAAGAATTCCTCACCTAAAGAGGGTGGAGATCGGCGGATCTTTCTCGCCCCCTTAAAAGACGTTTGGATGAACCCAGGATTACTTCTAGTCCTGAGCGTTTTCAAGAGGACCATCCAGTAATTAAACAACCGAGGGTAGACATAATGAAGAGACTAAAAGAATCCTTCGCACTATGCAGGATTCCATCACTTCTCTTGTGGGAGTTCTGTATAAAGACCCTCCAGAAGGAAAGACGATTTCCTGCCTATTAAGAAGTCTAGGCTATCGAGGGTTCAGACTCGCCATAGTATTTTGTCTTCCTCTGATTTGGAATCGGATTCATCAGCCTTGCATAGGCCGAGCAGGATCGTTCTCCTGTCAAACGCAGGCACGAGACGCCAGACAAGAGCGTCGAGTTTTGCGAGACGTGAAACGTCAGCCAGGCGCGAGCATCAAGATAGGCGCGTCACGCCAACCAGAAGCAGGACGCCTCCCAGGAGCGAGGCTCCAGGCAAGAGCCAGGACGCTACGAGGCGCGAGACGTCAACAAAAAGCAGGACACCTCTCAGGAGAGAGTCGTCAGGCAAGCGTCAGGACGCTCCAAAGCGGTTGACGCCAGCCAGAAGCATGACGCCTCCCAGGAGCGAGGCGCGAGGCAAGAGCCAGGACGCTTCGAGGCGCGAGACGTCAACAAGAAGCAGGGACGCCTCTCAGGAGAGAGTCGTCAGGCAAGCGCGAGGACGCTCCTAAGCGGTTGACGCCAGCAAGAAGCAGGACGCCTCCCACGGGAGCGGCTTCTCCTGATAGAGAATCAGTCAGGAAAGAGCGATCCTTCTAACCTGGAAACTGGAAGAGATTTCTGAGGAAGAAGTTTCAAAACTAACGAGGGACTTTCCAATTATAAAGTTTTAGCCTCGTTACTTCTAGAGGAGTTTTGTGGATTCTCTTAGTCTTGCAGCTCCTCCTTCGCCGAGATCTCTGTTTTCGAGCACAAAAACCCCGAAATCCTCGGCTTTCTTCAAAGATGAAAACCGGCGATCTCCTATGAAGAAAGAAAGGCCTCCAGTCTTTTAGATTCGTGGCTTTTATCTAAAAAGGAAACTTTGAGAAACGGTTTATTGCTCTCCTCCCTCCAAACTGACGGGGAAAAGAGGCATTTGGTATAAGACAGAAGAGGCGATGGGATTGATGCTCCCTTCCTCGGCAGATTCAGATTTCTCGATCTTGTAGAGTCTGTGAGAAGACAGTCTCTCAATTCAGCAAAGGCGTCATGGAGTATGTCGGAATTAGATCACACCTTAAGGGAATTTTTCACGTCTTATTAGTGTTCAACTTCTTGGATTGGTCTCTTGGGGTGCTGGCTAAGAAGACGAGTGAGCCAGATTTTCTAGATCCAGAAACTTTGCACAGTGTCCCTATCTTGCATGGATAAGGCTGTGCAAGATGTTCTGGTGAGTTAGCGGCTCTTTTTGGATCTGGAATGTTAAGAAAAGATCTCTTTACAGTTTCCTTTCTGACGAAAGGAGTTTCCCCTTCTCAGAGGTCCGCTCTATTATTCGCACCTCGGTCAGAACATCTGTTTCCTTCATCTTTAGTGAAGGATGTTGCGAGATCCTTGTCGGAAAAGGCTACGCAGGACCTTCTTGTACAATCTATAAAGAAAAGTAGACCTGCAGTTAAGACTCAGAAGAAGGTGGCTCGGACTCCAGTGGTGCCCTTTCGTGGGAGTCCCCTTCAACTCGATCAACTTCGGAGAGAAGACCCTCGACAAGCGAGGGAGGTCTTCCTTCCGCTCTTTTAAAAAGAGCAAATAGCAGCCATGTCCTCCAAGCACAGGTAGGGGCCAGACTTCAATACTTTCTGGATGCCTGGTCCGTAAGAGAAGCAGATCCCTGGACTCTGTCTGTCCCTACAGAAGGGGTACATCATTCCCTTCGTAGACAGACCTCCTTTGGCAACATCTCCAAAGGATTTTGTCGGACGAGTTACAAGGACCCTGGACTGAACGAGACTCTACTTCAGACGGTGGTGTCGATGAGGGACAAGAATGCAATAGAGCTAGTGCAAGATCCTTTCTCCCCGGGGTTTTACAACCGCCTTTTCTTGGTTCCAAAGGCTTCGGGGGGATGGAGACCCGTCCTAGATGTAAGCGTCCTGAACAGTACGTGGAGAAAAAGAAGTTCTCCATGGAGACTTCAGCTTCAGTTCTGTCTTCCCTACGTCAGGGAGATTGGATGGTATCCCTGGACCTTCAGGATGCTTACTTTCATGTTCCGATTCACCCATCGTCAAGAAATATCTAAGATTTGTTGTTCAAGGACAAATCTTCCAATTCAGGGCCTTGTGCTTCGGCCTATCGACCGCCCCTCAGGTATTTACGTATCTGATGCGGAACGTGGCCAAATGGCTTCATTTAGAAGGGATACACATCTCAATGTATCTCGACGATTGGCTAATCCGGGCCAAGTCAGAGAAACGGTGTTTGGAGGACCTACAGTCTACTTTGAACCTAGCAAAGACGTTAGGATTACTCGTGAACCTCGAGAAATCGCAGATGATCCCCAGTCAGAAACTTAGTCTATTTGGGGATTCGGATGGATTCTCGGGGTTTTCGGGCTTTTCCGTCCCAGGAAAGGATTGCTCGGGGATTACAAAAAATCTCGAGCTTCCTAGAGAAAGAACGGAGTTCGGTGAGGGAGTGGTTAAGTCTTCTGGGTAACCCTTTCCTCACTAGAACAGTTCATTTCGCTAGGAAGACTCCACCTTCGCCCTCTTCAATTCTTCTTAAGAAGAATTTGGAGGGTTGGAAGAACGGACAGCTTTCGGACACTTTCAGTATTCCTCTGGAAGTAAAGAATCATCTGAAGTGGTGGATTTTTCCCTTAGAAAAGAACCGAGGGCTTGTCTCTAGAAGTTCGGAACCCAAACCTAATCTTGTTCTCAGACGCTTCAGAGAAGGGATGGGGAGCGACTCTAGGGACAAAAGAAATATCAGGCCAATGGAGGAAGGATCAGCTAGAACTGGCATATAAACTCCAAAGAACTTTATGCCGTTCTTCTAGCTCTAAAAGCCTTCGAGACACAGGTGTTAGGTCAAGTGGTACAGGTCAACTCGGACAACACCACAGCGTTGGCCTATATCAAGAAAACAAGGGGGAACTCACTCACTCTTCT
>NC_061104.1:25027134-25072134 GCF_015104395.2 Macrobrachium nipponense
TAATATTTAAGATGACTTTGAAAAGATAATAATAATATAACCTCAAAGATTTATACAGTTATAAGATAATAATTTAAGGTAAATTTAATGTAGGGTGGTATTTAAGGTATATATTTGGTATTTGAACTTTCAAGATAGGCAGTTATAAGCATTTTTATTGGGGGTGCTAAGTATTCACATATTTTAACATTTTGGGGGGGTTGCTGGGACTAGTACACATCCCCCACAAAATTTAGGGTTCTGCCGTATATATTTATAAAATTAATGCAGAGGAAATATCTTGCATTTACAGGCTTGGGATGCATTCCCAAACATAACAGTTCATCTAGCACACAGCAATACTTCAGCGTTTCCAATTACCATTCCACCTCAGTCTTATCTTCGTCCTGCGCCAGATGCTTTGAATGACACCACTGACTGTTGGGTTCTTGGCATTGATGAATCTCAGACTGGAACTGTTTTAGGTAAAAACACACTTTGCTTTTGTTATATATGAATTTTTATAGTTTTTTTTCTTTTTTAATATACTTACCCCTCTATTTTGATATGTAGTTGTAATTCCTGCATTAGGCAGGAGGACAATATAGTGTAAAAACTGAAAAATTAACATAATTGTATAGTTTTAACTGTCTGTTAACCTATCCCTTTCTGATAATTCAAGCATCTGTTGTTTACCATTAAGTTTTTTCTCCATCCACTTGATGGAGAAAAAACTTAACTGTCTGTTAACCTATCCCTTTCTGATAATTCAAGCATCTGTTGTTTACCATTAAGTTTTTTCTCCATCCACTTGAATGGGGATGTTGGGGGATGATACATAATACAGGCAGTCCTTGGTTATCGGCAATCCTGTTTTATGGACTTTTCGAACGCCAAAAATCGCTGATTTTCAGTATTGAAATGCACTAATTTCCAGTCATCGGCGTTGATAATAGAGTATTGGCTTCGATACATACCTAACAGAGGTGCCATTAATTGGTTATCAGTGCCAATAAGCACTGAAAAGCCAATTTTTTGTTATTGGCAATTTTTGCTTTTCAATTGGAAAAGATTCTTGCCAATAACTGGGAACTGTCTGTAGAAAGGTAATTATTTAGGAGATAAATTTCACTCAAAAAATGTATATTTTTTAAATTAATCTTATTTCTATATTATGATAGCTAATTCACACATTGAAGAATAGGTGGGAAAAAAGTGTTAGGACAAATGATACCGTGCAAGGTAACAACAGAATTCCACTAGGAATAAGATGCTTCTTTCCTGGTATTGTTCTCAGGAGAGGACTAATCCATTAAGCTTCAAGGACCTCTGAAAGATGCTGGAGGCTCCTTGTAGAGATACCACTCTCACTTTGATGAAAGTTGGACAAAAGACCTTGTAAAGTTCCTAAGTAAATAGGGAACGCTATAGTATAGCTACCCTAAACATTCAGGATATGAATTCCCCTGTCATACTGAGGGGCAAAAATGCTCTGCTTGATTGTACTGAATCTGTTGTACATTTTGCAAATAATGCAAGATAAATTTGGAGTTACATCTCTGGTTTGCTTTGACAACACTCAAGACCAAAAAATAGCATAGTTACCACTGCTCTTACCTTCAGGAGTGGGAAGAAGGAGGTATCTGGATTAGCATGTACTTCCTTGACCAGGTTCTTGAACAGAGAGTCTATGCCAATTTTTGCAATAGGTCAATCTGGTTTAAAACACTTGTCATGAGGTTACTAGTCCTTTGCCCATAGGGACTGTGCTGTGACTAGAAATAGGGAGGATTACCCAACTGTCACTACAAAAGGCAGACTGGAGACACAAAATAATTAAGGAAGAGACAACATTGACAATAAAATACAGAAAGCAGTGCAGTGCATTTGGAGCCAAAAAGATGATGTAAAAAATCCTGGGTTTTGTATACAGTTTCCCTCAGACACTTCAAATAGGACCTACTTAAGGGAAAGATCTGTGTCCCTGAAGAAACTTTAATAAACATTCATTCTTTGCTCACAAGAAGGGGAAAAAGGAAAAGGCTATAGTAGTGGTGGTAGTTTAACTAAACTGGGGTCAAAATACTTGACTCTTCCAGCATCAACTACTCTTCCATCATCAACTACAGCAAAGGTTTATTTCTAAATAAGTAACTTAACAAGTAATTACATAGCTATAGTTTCTACTAGTGCAGCAGCTAAAATTTGAAATTCACGATAGCGATTCTTTTGTTTTGGTGTTGGTAACTAGCTTTGCCAACTTTTGGAAAGAGCGGAACGACTTAGCAAAGAGCTTCAATTTGTTTCTGTCAGCTTACAGTGAAGGTTGTGAGCTTTCAACTAATTTTGGAATTCGTTTTCTTTACTAGTTGACTGTTTTAGACATTTAGCTTTACTATTGCTGATGTATATTTGCTTTTTTGGTAGCCTTTTGGCAATTTAGTCAGTGATCAGTTTTCTTAGAAGACCGAATTTTGTTCATGATTTGACTTCCTTATAATATTAAGACTTTTTGATAGTTGACTTTAACCATGTCAGACGCAAGCACGTTTAATACATACTCGTTATTACAGCAAAAGCTGAAATGTGAGGTTGACTTCAGCGAAGTGTGATTCTCACACCATTTGCACAAATTGCAGGGGTCAAGTCTATTCTTTTGAGTTAACCCTCTTATGCCGAAGGGGTATAATAAAAATCGTCTCCTGTATGCCGAGGCAGTCTCGGAGTGAGCGCCGAAGCGGAAAAAATATTTTTTTCAAAAAATCACTGCGCGCTTAGTTTTCAAGATTAAGAGTTCATTTTTGGCTCCTTTTTTTGTCATTGCCTGAAGTTTAGTATGCAACCATCAGAAATGAAAAAAATATCATTATCATATATAAATAATGCGATATATGATAGCGCAAAAACAAAATTTCACATATAATTGTATTCAAATCGCGCTGTAAGCAAAACGGTTAAAGCTAACGAGTTAATTTTTTTCGTTGTATTGTACAATAAATTGCGATCATTTTGGTATATAACACATTGTAAAACGATCAAAGCAACACAGATAAAATATTATCACAAAATGATGCATGAATTCGTAACGAGCGGACGTAAAAATTTTTTTTTTTTTAAATTCACCATAAATCTAAATATTGTTCTAGAGACTTCCAATTTGTTTCAAAATGAAGATAAATGATTGAATATTACTATACTGCAAGAGTTTTAGCTTACAATTGCAGTTTTTGACCATTTCGGTTGAGTCAAAGTTGACCAAATGTCAAATTTTTTTATATTTTTTATATGCAAATATTTTGAAAATGAGAAAAGCTACAACCTTCAATTATTTTTTGTTGTATTCTACATGAAATTGCGCACATTTTCATATATAAAACTCTATGAAATGCCTAATATGAAACGGAGCAAATATAACGATAATGCGACGTACGCATATCTGAGATTTGCGGCGGAGAATCCACGCGCGGAGGGAAGGAAAGTTTTTTTTTTAAATTCACCATAAATCTAAATATTGTGCTAGAGACTTCGAATTTGTTTCAAAATGAAGATAAATGACTGAATATTACTAGACTGTAAGAGTTTTAGCTTACAATTGCGTTTTTTGACTTTCGGTAGAGTCAAAGTCGACCAAACGTGGTTTTTTTTCTATGTATCGTGATTTATATGCAAATATTTCAAAAATGAGAAAAGCTACAACCTTCAATTATTTTTTGTTGTATTCTACATGAAATTGCGCACATTTTCATATATAAAACTTTATGTAACGGCTAATTTAAAATGGTGCAAACATTACCACAATCGCACGTATGATTTTTTCAGAAGAGTTACCGCACGGACGTAAAGAAAATGTTATTTTTTCATAAATTCACCATAAATCGAAATATTGTGCTAGAGACTTCCAATTTGTTGCAAAATGAAGGTAAATGCTTGAATATTACTAGAATATAAGCGTTTTAGCTTACAATTGCATTTTTTGACCATTTCGGTAGAGTCAAAGTTGACCGAAGGTTGAAATTTTGGCAGTTATCGTTATTTATATGAAAATATCTCAAAACTGATAAAAGCTACAATCATGAGTATTTTATTGTTGTATTCTACATAAAACTGCGCACGTTTTCATATATAATACTTCATGTAACGGCTAATTTACAATGGTACAAAAATTATGTCAAAGTGACGAAATAATGTCCGAGATGTGTCACAGATACTTTTTAGTGCGGCAAGAAAGAAATTAGCGCTTGCGCGCCTGCGTAACGATTGTAAACAAAACAACACCTTGATCCGTGAACTCCCAGCATCCCCCAAGGCGCGTGATTCAAAAGTTTTAGGCTGGTAGGCCTATAAGTATTTTTCGCGAATTTTAAAAAACTTTTGTAAGTTGACGTAAAATACGTCCAGTCGGCACATGGGAGACAAAAAATGTTGACGTAAAATACGTCCAGTCGGCGTAAGAGGGTTAATAGGCTACATATGTACAGTAGTAGGTATACTACTTATATTTTTAAGGCTAATGTAGTAAAATAACTTTGAAACTGTCTTGAATATAGTTTAGTTTAAGGTGATAGTTGAAGACAAATTTGGTGTTTGAACTAAAGTAGGCAGTTATAAACATTGGAAGAGTGGTCTCGGGTGGGTTAACTATTAAATTAGGCAGTTTTAAGCAGTTTTTGAGGGAGGTTACCAGGATAACACGGGTATTTACTTATCACGGGGGTTTATTGGGCCCTACTGTACTCCACTAGGATATCTACCTCGAGGCCAGGAGGGTGAGCAGGGGCATTGTCCTACAACAGCAGACATTTCAGAGGGAGGCACTTCTCTTCCAAGAATTTCTTCACTGTCGGGCCGAAACACAGATTTACCCACTTGGTGAACAAAAGTCTTGTTACCCAGGCTTTCACATTAGCCCTCCACGTCACTGGAAGCTTCTCCTTTAGCACTTTGTGGGCCTTGAAGGTTCGAGGAGTCTCGGAATGATACACAAGTAGGGGCTTGACTTTACAATCCCCACTGGCATTGGAACATAGTGCGAGCGTAAGCCTGTCTTTCATAGGCTTATGCCTGGGTAGCTTCTCTTCCTTCGTGATGTACATCCGACGAGGCATTTTTTCCCAAAAAAGGCCAGTCTCGTCACAGTTGAAGACTTGCTGAGAACTGTAGCCTTCCTTGATCGTCATCTCTTCGAATGTCTTAATAAAGGCTTCGGCCACTTTCGTTTCCGAGCTGGCAGCCTCCCCATGCCGCACCACTGAATGGATGCCAGTCTGTTTATGGAATTTATCAAACCACCCACGAGAAGCCTTGAAGTCTGGGGTTGGTGTCGGATGTCCCTTCTGCGTCGTCTTCGGCCTGGGTAATCAGATCACCGAAAATAGCGCTGGCCTTCTGGCAGATTGCCGTCTCGGTTATCGTATCGCCAGCAATTTTTTTTGTCTTATCCATACAATAAGCAGCCTCTCCATCTCATCATGCACGTGGCTCCTCTTGTTTTACAAAATAGTCACACCCTTGGAAGGTGTAGCTGCTGTGATGGCTTCCTTCTGCGTAAGGATGGTGCCTATCGTAGACGGATTTTGGCCGTATTCCTTAGCGATCACGCTCAACCGCATGCCAGCTTCATACTTTTTAATGATCTCCATCTTTGTCTCCAAAGAAAGCATCCTCTTCTTTCCGTGAACTTCAGCAACATTCTTGGGACCCATGGCTATAATTAAGTTAATTAAGTTCACACACAACACGATAAAGTATACGTACAAGTAGAAAGCGAAATCAATAACACGAATTTATGTTAACTAACGAAATACGTATATGTGTACGAACGAATTCCGCGTCCGTACGATAACGCTGGTGCGACGAAGTGGCCAAACGACGCCTTTATGTAGAGGCATGATGGGATACATGCTGACCAATAGGAGAGCAGGATCTTACGGTGGTAACTAGCATCAGGAACCAATGGGAGAGTGGGAGGATGGTGGCGAGTATACAGAGTTAGAGGCGCGCGAGTTTTAAAATTGTTCTTGGCGGTCTGGGTGAATCTCGGACTTTACAGTACACCCTTTCTTAACCTGAATTATTTTCGTATGCAGAAGCAAAAAAAATCTTCATCTTATATTTTTCATTAAGAAATATTCACAAATTACTGTATTTTCATATAATTTTTGTGACATGCACTTTTTGAGATAAAACTGTTGAAATACTCAGATGTAAGAATTTTCAGAGGGTGTTTCTGTAGGCAGTTCTTAGCATGTTTAGAGGGGTTTTAAGTATTTGCTGAATTTTAGCTATTCGCATGGGCTCTGGTACCCATCCCCCGCGAATAGAGGGGTTCTACTGTATAGCTATGTAATTACTTGGTAAGTACTGTATATACTCGTGTAATGTTCGGTATTTAAAGATCAATTTTATGGCCTAAAATTTTGGGATCAAATATTAGATGAGGTATAGTTGTGGAAAAGTGCAAGAATTTGGGATTAGGTGAAGCCTAGGCTTTGGATTTCCCAACAACGGAAGTTAGCAACGTGGGATTTCCTTAAACAGAAGTTGACAAACTTTTTTTTTTTTTTCCTTCTTTCTTTTATTTTAGAATAAAGGCAATGAATCAAATGTTGTTTTACTTATATGAGAATCATTTATTATTGTTATGGTGTTTCTATATTGGAAAAGTGAATTTGGGACTAGGTTAAGCCTGCCATAGGCTTTGGATTACCTGACAAGGGACGTCAAGAAAGTATCATTTCTTTCCAGACAAGTGGACACTTTTTTGTCTTTTATATTAAAGACAATAGATATAAATGTTGTTTTACTTGTGTGAGAATTTTTTTATTGTTGTTTCTATATTTAAGGCGAGAATATTTTTTTTATTATGTTCTTTCTATATTTATGGCTGTTCTAGACTATAATAAGTAGAGCCTACATTTCCCAAATGTAAACAAGTAGTATTAGCCACCATTTGTATTTCATCAGCTGATTTCTCTTCACTTATGATTCACAAAAAATCTTTTAATTTTTTTTAAGGATGTTGTAAATTCAAAAACTTAGTCGTGCAATACAATCTGAGAAAAAACAAACATTAGTGAGTTAAATAGCATCACTTGCCATTTAAATTTAGCAGTAAACTTCCTGTATGTATTTACCAACTTACTGAAAGGCATTGAGTAAAAATATTTTGAAAACTTTTGATATAAGAAAGAGTAATGGGGCAATAGAGTTAAAAGAATAGTGGAATTGGATAAAGAGAGATTAAAGAATAGAATTAAATGGTTATTATACTGTTTGCTAGGTTTATTGCTTGAAGAGAGCTTAAAGGATAGAATTGTATGACGATTATACTGTTCACAAGTTACAGTGGTTGCTTGGCAAGCTTTCAATAGTTATGACGAAACAATTGTAAGCAAAGAAGGTCAGACCTTTTTTCCATTTGTTTATTATAATTGATTTTAATGATTTGAAATAATTGTACTATACTGATATTTATACACATTTTACAGGCATATTCTAAGCTTTTAGATTCTTAGTTAAACTCAGTTTTTTTTATGTCAGAATCTGAGACAAGGCTATGGTAGTGACTGCTAACATAGCCTAGGCTACCATCATGTTTTGATTCCAAATATATAGAAATGTAGCCTAGGATTTTTGCTAGAATCAAAACTCGAATATTACTTGGGGTATATGCTAAAATACTGACATAGGCAGTAAAAAATTGGGTTGAACATTACATAGAGTGGAATACATTTCCATATACAATAGTATATGTAAAACTATTTTATTATAAAAATGTCATTTTTAAACAGAAGTATATGAAAAACATTTTCTTAGCATTATAAAAAAATTCAATTTCTGCGGGCTCAGCTCGTGTCGGCCTATGAAAGTATCCTTAATATCATTCTTTCTAGGCAATAAAATTAATCTAAAATTACCAGAGAAACAAAAAACAAAATTAAGAAAATGTCAGTAAAACTGACTTGCTCACTCTATAAAAGAAGTGTCGGTATGAGAATAGGGGGGAGTGGGAACACTACCACGATTCACTTCACCATTTAGACCTTCCATCTACAATCCCCACCCCAGAGAGAGCTGATACTAAGCGGGGTGATGCTGCGGCCGCTACTACTACTACTACCGACGCCACGGACAGCAGCGCCCCTAGCGGTCATCCTTATTAGACGGTACACGTTGTACGCTTTTTTCTTTTCGTGACGTGTTATCTTTGGATTTATCTCCTTATTCACCATGGAACGCTGCTGCCATCGCATCGGCTAAGTTAAGTGCCTCATAAGTAGTATTTTACCGTATTTTAGTCTTTCCAGGGACCAGTATTTTCCTTCTAATAGGTCATATACGGTTTCCGGTTGACTCGTGGCGGCGCCATGCCGCCTCATGTTAAGAATTCCCGGTCTTCCATACTGGGACTTCTTATACTTATGGGCTTACTATATCACGTTCATCGTTTTTTACATCGTTTTTATAGCTAGGACAGCCCTTTTACCATTTCTCTTAGTTTGGTATTTAGGGCTATTCTGTGTTTCTGGCCCAGCATCCCGGCTCTTGCTCTTTATCGGCTATCGCTGGCTCCGAGTAGTCAACTGTTCCTCGGAACAGTTTACCTCCTCCTCCTGACTTCTTTTTCTTTTACTAAAAGTGTCTTTTCCATCTTTACGATGTAATTTTAGTTTTATTTAGGGTGTTAGGCTAGCCTAGGTGCATGTCCCATGTGTGGTACAGTCTGGTTCACGTGGCCGTTTCCACGGTTGTGTTGCTATCGCGGCTTAGGCCACTTGCGGTCACGTGTTCCATAGCACCTTACCCTTCCCTTCCCTCCCTACCAGGTATAGGGAGGGGTCTGGGGGACTCCTTGGTTACCATGACAACCTCAGTAGCCTTCCTCCCTCTTTCTCTGAGGAGGCCAGGAGTTTTCTTCCAGCTGGGGTTATAGGGCGACCACTTGTCTCGGGTACCGGGGTCACCGAGCGGGTAGTTGTTGGGACGGGGAGGAGTAGGCCACCCCCCCCTTCTCTCTCTCCCGCCGCGTTACGCCGGAAACCCCCCCCCATTGCTCAGTCCCACCTTCCCCTACTGTAACGAACGGAGCCTCCGCTTCCCCCCCCCCCTCCGCCATAAGCCGGGGCCCTTTGGTTATAGTTCGTCTGGACTCCGCCAGCGGGCGTGGTCACTACTAGAGGTCTATTGCTTGCCTACTATATGCCTGCCTTTTTCCCGCTACGGAGGAGAGCTTGCTTCTTACTTACCCGGGCACTCTTATAGTAGACGGGGGAAAAAGATTTTATATTATATTGCGTTATAAATATAAGGATGTACCCTAATTTACGGTGTGAATTTTAGTATTATCTAACTGTGTGTTATACCATCTCCGTCGTTCTCCAGTCGTGGTTTCATGGCTCACCACACACCTGGTTGGATATTCTCTCTTGTCTCCGGCGTAGCCTTAGACAACTCCAACAGCCTAGTTACCACACATATTATGGCGGGGCTCTGGTTAATCTAACTTTCACGCTCCGGCATGCAGCGGAGCAATTGTTAGGCTGTAAGTGTTCTCCTGATAACTTATGTATCTTTCCACTTACAGGCTACCAACTGTCAGGTCCTGGGGTGTAACGCGACGCTTTACGACACCCCTGCGCCCACGATGAGTGCAGGACTCACGCCCCGTGTCCACGACCCACAATGCTATGATCGTCTGGCACCCAGAAAGACCTGCACCATCTTGCTATGACCTTGTCAGTCAGCTGGTGGGGGGGGTAAGTCGATTTTAGACTTCTTTATCGTATTACTAATAACACTTAGTCATAAGCTTGTTTAAACCCCGTCCCCCGCCACTAGAAGCTTCATTTCGCCTTCTCTTTCAGGCTGCCGCCGTGAAGGAAGTCGCCCTAGCAACCCTGAAGGCTTGGGTGGGCGGCTTCGGGAAGAACGCCGCCAAGGGCCAGCCGTACATCTTAGATAAGAAGCTGCCGTTCAGATCTTCCCGGCGGCAAATCAACAGGCTTTACGTTGATCCTATCTCGGCAGCCCTTCTCATCGCTTCCATACAGCAAGAGGTGCAGCAGTCGTTCGGGTCCGTGGCCACGCAGGAGCCGGTCCCAGACGTCGCAACTTTGGACCTGAACATCGAACCTATGGCGGTAGGGGCGGAGGATTTGTTGGTTGAGGGTAGGTGTGTCGGGCGCCCAAGGTCTTTCCTTGGGGCGCTCCTGGATCTTCTCCTGTCCCTTCTACTGCTTATTTTCAAGGCTTTACGGGATCTGAGATCCCTGCCCGCTCTCCCGCTCTCTCTGTACCCCCACCCCCAAAGGTGAAGGGACAGAGAGAACAGAAAGGACCCTCCACAAGACGACTTCTAAGAATTCGTCGTCGTCTTCTTCAGTAAAGAAGTCTTCGACTTCCTCCATGCTGACGCGGTGAAGGCTAAGCTGAGCTCTTCGTACTCCAAGAGCTCTAGAAGCAAGGCTTCTAAGGAGAAGGCTCGCGCTCCAGCTGAGCCAATGCCTTCTCCGGCCTCCACCGCATCCACTCCGGCAACGCCGGTTGGAGTAGCGGGACGAGCGCCTTTGATCCCACTGCCTTCTCAGCAGTGGTGATGCAACAGGTAGGAGAGATGGTAGGCTCGCAGGTCTCTGCCTCGGAACCAAGTTTGAACAGATGTTTGCGCAGCTGTCAAAACACCCTTAGTCAGTCGGGCCAATCCATCCAAGATCTCTAACAGAGTTAGAGAGAATGAGGACGAGTAGCTGGGCTTTCTCAGGCTCCTCATCCAATCTCCCCAGTAGCAGGTGCTGGCATTCTCCAGCTACCTCCATAGAGTCGCTACCAGCCTTCTCCATGGATAACCCATGGAGAGTGGCCGCTTACGCTCCATTCAAGGACGGTATGATCTCTGTCCCGGAGTGTGGAACTCGAAGAATTGAGGACTTCGAGTTTTATCCTCCGGGATTAACTCAGCCTTTCATTGGATATGCTAGGCTGACCGTGGCGGCCCTCACTAGGGAGGACAAGATTTCCCGAGAAAACGTGCTATATAGTAGAGAGCACGCACAGCGGGAATGGGTTCACTGCCTGGAGGACTGGGAGTATACCAACACTAAGCTCCAGGCTTTCAAGAGTCCTTTCACTATTTTTGCGACGGAGGAGGAGGCTTCTCTTCCGTTCGCTACCAAAAATAGTGGAAGCGACTCTTCAGGCAGTCCTCAAGGATGAGCCCATGCCACCAGCTGAGGGAAGCGGATTCTACTTCTCCGCTCTTTCCAGCCTTTGGAGAATTGTGGGAGAACTTGCCTGCCACATTCACGATTGGTAAGCTTAAACCAGACTGCGCAATGGACCAGTTTGGCGAAAAGCTTCCAAGGCTGCCTGATACTTTGATTCAGGCAGAGTTCGATGCTCGAACTAGGTTTGGGAAAGTCCCTCAACTCCTTAATTATCACTGAAATGGCGGCACTGTCGTATGGCACAGAACCGCTATTCAAGATTCTGGCCAAGTCTCAACTCCAAACAGTTCAGACGGATGCTTTCGACTTCTTCCAAGCTAGGAGGAACTGCCGAAAGCACGTTCTGCAGGAGTGCACTATTAGGCACGAACCTAATAGACTCCTGGCTTCCAGCATGTGGGGGGCGGACCTCTTCCCAGAGTCCGCTGTGAATGAGGTGCACCACGAGGCTGCTAGGCTCAACCAGAGCCTTAGAGCTAGGTGGGGCATCTCCTCTAAGAGGAAGCAAGAATCCGCCCCTGCTGCTGGTAAGAAACTCAAGAAGTCTGGTAAAAAGGTTCCAGCCTTACCAGAAACATCAGCAGCAACAGCAGTTCGTTCAGGCCGTCCCAGTTACCCAACAGGGACAACCATCAACTTCGAAACAGGCCCAACCCATCCTCCCTGTTGTCCCCCTCAGTCGCAACCCTCAACCTCCTACGCAGTCTCGCCGGCCTTCAACTCTATGTATGAAGGTCAGGCTTACCCAGCCTTTAATAGGCTTTCGAGAGTAGCAGAGCGAGAGGCCACTTTCGCCCAGCGTGGCACAGGGAGAGCGGCAAGGGGAAGGCAGTCAGAGGAGGGCGCGGAGGTCAACCCGCCCAACAACAGTGAGGTCACCCCAGGTAGGAGGAGGCTGTTCCTCTTCCGTCACGGTGGGGGTTCAGCAAAATGGGCACAGAGCATCGTGTCCAAGGGATTGGGTTGGAGTTGGATCAAAGATCCCCCTCCAATCAAATCATTTTATCAGGAACCATCAAAGGAATTGACAGATTAGCGAGGGAACTCCTTCAGAAAGGAGCTATTGCGAGAGTCAAGCATCTAAATTTCAAGGTCGCTTATTCAGCGTGCCAAAGAAAGGCTCAACAAAAAGAAGGGTAATCTTAGACTTGTCAAGGCTAAACTCTTCATTCGTTGCGACAAGTTCAAAATGCTTACCATCTCGCAAGTAAGGACCTTACTTCCCGTGGGGCCGTCACATGCTCCATCGATCTTACAGACACATACTATCATATCCCTATAGCCAGGCACTTCCGCCCATTCCTAGGCTTCAAACTAGGAAATCAGACGTTCTCATTCAAAGTGATGACCTTCGGGTCTGAATGTAGCCCCCAGGGTATTCACGAAAATAGCAGAAGTGGTGGTTCAACAGTTGAGAACTCAAGGGATAATGGTAGCAGCATACCTCGACGATTGGGTTGATCTGGGCACCAACAGTCGAGGAATGTCTCAAAGCCACGAAAAAGGTAGTTCAATTTCTGGAACATCTGGGGTTCCAGATAAACAAGACGAAATCCAGACTTACTCCAGAGTCTCGTTTTCAGTGGGCTAGGAATCCAATGGGATTTGTCTTCCCACAATCTGTCAATTCCGGTGGTCAAACGGAAAGAAATAGCCAAGTCTGTGAAAACAATTTCTCAAATGCAAACAAACATCAAGGAGAAACCAGGGAAAGAATCCTATGTTCTCTTCAGTTTGCCTCAGTGACAGACATCCTCCTGAAAGCAAGGCTGAAAGATATAAACCGAGTTTGGCGATCGAGAGCAAACGCCAAATCTCGAGACAAGTTGTCAGTAATTCCACAGATCCTTCGCAAATCAGCTCTGTCCATGGACAAAAGTGAAGAACCTGGACAAACTAGTACCCCTTCAATATCCCCTTCCAGTGTTAACCATTCACACGGATGCCTCCCTGTCCGGGTGGGGGGGATATTCTCAATTCAAAACAAGTTCAGGGGACTTGGTCAGTTCAGTTCCGCCAGCTCCACATAAACGTCTTGGAAGCAATGGCAGTATTTCTTACCCTGAAGAGACTTCTTCCCCGAAAAAGTCTCATCTAAGACTAGTTTTGGACAGTGCAGTGGTAGTTCATTGCATCAACAGAGGAGGGTCCAAATCCAAACATGTGAACCATGTCATGATAGCCATCTTTGCACTAGCAGACAAACACAAATGCATCTGTCCGCCACTCACCTGGCGGGGGTAAGAAATGTGATAGCAGACGCTTTGTCCCGGTCGGTCCCTCTGGAATCAGAATGGTCCCTGGACAACAGGTCATTCCAGTGGATATGCGGAGAGTCCCAGGTCTCCAAGTGGATCTCTTCGCTTCACAAGCAAACACAAGCTCCCTTGCTATGTGGCCCCAACCTGGACCCTCTGGCTTATGCCACGGACGCCCTGTCATTAGATTGGAATCAGTGGAGGAAAATTTATGTCTTTCCTCCAGTGAATCTTCTTTTGAAAGTCTTGAGCAAGCTGAGGACTTTCAAGGGACTAGTAGCTCTGATTGCTCCAGACTGGCCCAAGAGCCAACTGGTATCCTCTGCTTCTGGAATTGGGTCTCCGACCTCAACGGATTCCCAATCCCAAGCTGTCACAATCAGTACAAAATGAGGACTGTGTTCGCTTCCTCAGGAATTCTTCAGACCCTAACTTTATGGACTTCATGAAGTTTGCGGCTAACAAAGATGCTAACATTGATCCACAAAACATCCTCTTCCTAGAATCAGATAAGAGAGAGTCAACTATTAGACAATATGGACTCAGCTGTTAAAAAATTAGCATCCTTCCTGAAAGAATCAAACACTACAACCATGACAGTTAACTTAGCTATATCCTTTTTCAGATCTTGTTTGAAAAAAGGTTTAGCAGCTAGCACTATTACTACTCATAAATTGGCTTTGAGGAAGATCTTCCAGTTGGGTTTCCAGATAGACCTAACAGAATCTTACTTACGTCTATTCCTAAAGCCTGTGCTAGACTTAGACCTTCTCAAAGGCCTACTGCAGTCTCATGGTTCTTAAATGATGTCCTCAAACTAGCTTCAGATACTGACAACTCGTCTGTACATTCATAATGCTTCTTAGAAAGACGTTATTCTTATTAAGCCTAGCTTTCAGGAGCTAGAATTTCAGAACTGTCGGCTCTATCCAGAGATGCGGGTCATGTGGAATTCCTCCCCTCAGGAGAGGTTCTGCTTGCTCCGGATCGTAGTTTTTTGGCTAAAAAATGAGGATCCTCTTGCAAGGTGGGTGGGCTCCTTGAAAAGTCATCCACTTCCGCAAGATCCTTCTCTCTGCCCAGTATCGACTTAAGAGCCTTTCTATCTCGCACATCCTCAAGATCCTCAGGTTCTCTCTTATGAGAGAAAAAGGTGGTACTTTATCAGTAAAAGGAATTAGACAACAGATCCTTTACTTCATTAAACAAGCCAATCCTGATTCATTTCCTAAAGCACATGACATCAGAGGAGTTAGCCACCTCAATTAACTACTTTCAACATATGAACTTTGAGGATCTTAAAAGTATACTGGATGGAAATCTCCGACAGTCTTTAAACGTCACTACCTAAAGTCCTTGGAACTCTTTAAAATTTTCTGGCAGTAGCAGCAAGGGAAACATTGTTTCTCCTGATACTGTATAGTAGTCATAGTATAGGATCCAGGTTCTCCTTTAACCTACCTACCGTCCACCTGCGTCAACATCGCCTCACCCCCATCGCCATGCTACTCGGATACTCTAGCCTTAGCCGCTGAGATCATATTTGGTGGATTGTCCCTTATTTTTTTGTTTTTTTGCTAGGGACATCCACACTATGTACTGATAATGTTACTTCAGTGTCCCTACCCTTATTTTTATGCTAGGGTAGGACCACACAATGTGTTTGTTATATTATGTAAATATCTTACTTAAGTGAATCTATTGTGTTAATTTACATTGCTTTACTGGATATTACTATGTTTAATATAAGTTAATTTTAAGTACTTTATATTGTTTGCTTTCTTTATCATATCATTGTTTAGGATAAGTTAGCTTTAAGTACTTAGTTTGTATTCTGTAATGTCCCTGATTCACTTATATTATATACCTCTTTTTTACAACTGATTTTCATTTGTCCTTATTCCCATCTTGTCTGTTTCTCTGGTACTCTTTCATAGGCCGACACGAGCTGAGCCTAGAAAAGGGATTTTGACGTAGGAAAAATCTATTTCTGGGTGATTGGCTCGTGTCGCCCTATGAAACCCACCCTGTCTTTGTTTACCCACCCTGCAGGACAAGATGTTCATAGATTAAGGATGACCGCTAGGGGCGCTGCTGTCCGTGGCGTCGGTAGTAGTAGTAGTAGCGGCCGCATCACCCTTTAGTATCAGCTCTCTCTGGTGGGGATTGTAGATTGGAAGGTCTAAAATGGTGAATGACTCGTGGTAGTGTTCCCACTCGCCCCTATCTTCATACCGACATTCTTTTATAGAGTGAGCGAGTCAGTTTTACTGACATTTTCTTAATTTTGTTTTTCTCTGGTAATTTTAGATTAATTTTGCCTAGAAAGAATGATATTAAGGATACTTTCATAGGGCGACACGAGCCAATCACCCAGAAATAGATTTTTCCTACGTCAAAATCCCTTTTATTGACCCTTTGTGTGTGACATAAGTATTGTTGTGAGGCATTTTGTATAACTACTATTCAGTTTTCCTGAAGACAGCGGATGTGGACTGCCCCTACTGAAATTAATGATAAAATCTAAAAGTTATCTTGACATTGTCCAACATGTTCCAAACTATTCATTTTTAAAAGATTGTTTCGTTGGACGAGTGGTTGACGTGCTCACATACCGATTTGGTAGTCCCAAGTTCGATTCCATGCTCTGCCAACGTGGAGTCAAAGGAATTTGTTTTACTTTCTCGATATAATGTGGTTTGGATCCCACAATAAGCTGCAGGTCCCATTGCTAGATAACCAATTGGTTCCTAGCCACGTAAAAAAAAAATGTAGTCCTTCTGGCCAGCCCTAAGAGAGCTGTTGATCAGCTCAGTGGTCTGGTTAAACTAAGATATACCTAACTTAACTTAAAAGGTTGTTCAGTTATTAAAAAGATCGTTTTAATTTTTAGAGGAGGGCATTAGTTTTTATCTAGTTACTCCTAGATGCTATTAAGAAATTTTATATTATGTACAGATCCTTTTGAAAGCTAATTGGTATTTGGTTTTGTGATTAAACTATTTACACATGTTTGCAGTCTACATGATTTACAGGATTAAACTATTTTTATATGCCTGGTCTGCATGATTACACGCCATATAGTATATTGTCTTGTGAACTGAAATTATCAAACTGTGGTTGTTTGTAGTACTGTATTTTATGTTTAAGAATTACAACTTATAAAATACTTAGCATTTAATGAATAATTTATTTTACCAGGTGCTGTAATCTTGGAGGGTTTATGTGTAACTTTTGATCGTGGACACAGTTACATTGGATTCTCAAAGTCATCTTGTGGTCCTAATGTTGTCCTTGGCAAGATTTACAATTCTTCAGGTAAGATTTTGTCAATTATTATAATAGTATGTAATGATAAGTTAAAGTTAAGTATTGACATTTTGTAAAGGTTGTTTACACACTTCACCATTTTCCCTGTGCAGAGGTGTTGCAGTGTGAGCTTTTCTTTAACAATGTTTATATTTTGAGGATTTGAAGGAACTGTAAGTCCAGTGGCAGCTTGTTTCGAACGTATCTTATGTCGAGCATAATAAGATATTTTGTTCTTTACAATACAGTCAAATCTCGGTCTTCGTGTGCTTCTTATTTTGTATGTATCGGTTATTGTAGACTTTTTTCTACGAATTGTTGTCTCGGTTATAGTACGTTTCCTCGGTTTTCGTACACTCGGAAACCCTCCATCTGGGGCCCAGCGCATGACTGGATCCCGTATCGAGCACCCAGACAAAGCATCCCATCTTCTGCTTTTTTGTTCATTGTTCTTGTGCTTTTTGTGCTTTTTCATTTAAGTGCAACTGCTAAATAAGCCATCTGTGTGTGGATCCACCCTCCGAAAAGTACTTTAACACGTCCTGACACAAGAGATGGGCACCAGTCATGAGTCATCAGTGGTGAGAGCAACAGCTTGAAAAGTTAAGTATATCTTAGTTTTACCAGACCACTGAGCTGATTAACAGCTCTCCTAGGGCTGGCCCAAAGGATTAGATATTTTTACATGACTAGGAATGAATTGGTTACCTAGCAATGGGACCTACAGCGTATCGTTGGATCCAAGCCACATTGTATCAAGAAATGAATTTCTATCACCAGAAATAATTTCCTCTGGTTCCACGTTGGCTGAGCCAAGAATCGAACTTCGGACCACTGGGTTGGTAGCCGAGCGTGAAATGCACTCGGCCAACGTGGAACTGCAACAGCTTGAGACCTCTACTATCCTTTCGAAGTAATTATTTTCTCCAAAGTTAGAAATTAAGGTCATATTTTAAGATTAAATAGAGGTTAATGAAAGTCTAGCCATGCGCAGTGCAAACATACCTCCATGACACTTTCAAAATTTTTACTTATAACACCACAAATGTAGAAGATTGACGCCAGTTCGAAGTTTGCGGAGTCACTTGTGTCAATAAACTTTCCATTCCATGTGCTAAATCTGCACACCACTTTTACCCATAGACGCTGGGGCACTTCACAACAATCGTCAACAATGAAACCAACCACCTGGTATATCCAAGGAAACTGATGCTTTTTCGGTGGAAAGAAGCAGAAGCGTGCACTAGATAATTTTTTAAATAAATAGTTAAACAGCAGTATAAGGTCATGAATTGCATAAATTTTTTACATATTCATGAATATTAATTTGAAAATATTCATTTTTGAAAAAGCAACTAGATTCCTGACTCAAATATCAACAGTTTTGCTGTGAACAGTACCTACGGCATTGTTCGCGCTCTTCTATTGTTTATCTGTGTTGCTAATTGGTATGTGTTTACCCTCCAAACTGGGTATAAGACTTACACAAAACCGGGGAAATAAGTGAAATTAGCATATCTATTTGTAGTATATATACATATTAGAGCAATTTTATCATCATTATTGCATTACTATGACAACTAGAATTCATGGAAACAGTTTGTAAATGCATCGGCATATGTGTGAACCTCCACTAAGTTGGCAATGATGAAATTTTGCCATCATCTGCTCGTATCTACTTTAGAAATACAGGTAGTCCCCGGGTTACGTTGGGGGTTTAATTCTTGAGATGCGTTGTAAGCCAAAAATCGTCGTAAGCCAGAAAATCGTCAAAAATCCTAAGAAAACCTTACTTTTCATGCTTTGGGTGTATTAAAAACTATGTAAACTGCATTTTTATTGCATTTTTCATAAAAAAAACTTTAAATATTGATTATTTTGCATTTTTGGAGTCATATTTCTTCCGCCAGATTGGCGTCATAAGTGTCGTAACCCTGGAACGTGTTGTAAACCTGGAAATAATTTTAGATGACTATACTAGGGGAAACATCTGGAATAGTATGGGAGGAAAAGGAGAGCTGGTGGTGGGGAGAAGAGGTGGGGGAAGTGGTGAAGGGTAAAAGGGAGGCAAAGAAGAGATTTGAAGAGTCACAGCTGCAGGAGGACAGAGAAAGATTAAGAGAAAGAAACAAAGAAGTAAAAACGGTGGTAGCTCAAGCTAAGGCAAGGGCATATGAAGAGGTTTATAACGAACTGGAAACCAAGGAAAGGGTTGAGTAAGAAATGCTCAAACTGTCAACAAAGTAACGAAATAAAAGAACAAAGCCGGACATCACCCATATTAAACAAATGAAAGATAGGAATGGTACGGTCATAAAAAAGGAACAAGACATCCTGAAAAAGATGGAAAGAGTACTTCGAACAACTGCTAAATGAAGAAAATGAAAGACTTGTAGAGAGGATGGACAAGTAAACTTATGGGAATGGGGTAATGGGATATCTAGGGATGAAGTGATACGAGCCTTAAAAAGAATGAGGAATGGGAAGGCAACAGGACCTGACTTAATCCCAGTCGAAGTTTGGAAAGCCTTAGGAGAGGAAGGGGTAGACATCTTGTATGATCTGATGGTATAAAATATTCGAACAGGAAAAGCATATTGATACTATATTTTAAAGGTCCAAAGGTGATGTCCAGGAATGCAGTAATTATAGAGGTATAAAACTAATGTCTCACACGTTGAAGATTTTGGAAAGAATAATAGATAGCAGGCTGAGAGAGGAAGTTAGAATAGGGAAGGAACAGTTAGGATTTATGAAGGGAAGCGGCACAACGGATGGAATATTTTGCATAAGGCAGCTAATGGAGAAAAGTTCAGAGAAAAACAACGAGACCTGCATCTGGTATTCATAGACCTTGAAAAGGCCTATGACAGAGTGCCAAGGCAAGAAATATGGAGATGTTTGAGGGAGAAGATGGTGCCGGAAAAGTACGTCAGAATTATTCAGGAGATGTACAGGAATGTGTATACTAGAGTGAGGAGTAGTGTTGGAGAGACGGATGGATTTGAGATAGGAGTTAGATTACACCAGGGGTCAGCACTTAGCCCATTCATCTTCAACATCATGATGGATGTAATGACCAGGGATGTTAGAGAAGCAGTGCCATGGTGCATATTATACGCGGATGACATTGTGTTGTGTTCAGAGGGGAAGGAGGAGTTGGAGGGGAGGTTGGAGAGGTGGAGAGCAGCACTTGAGGAAAGAGGAATGGGAATAAGCAGATCAAAAACCAAATATATGTGTTCTAGTATTACTGAGGACGGTGGAAGTAGCATAAGATTGGGTGGGGAAGAAATAAAGAAAGTACAGAAGTTCAAGTACTTAGGGTCCGTATTAGAGGATAGTGAAGCATGGACAAGAGTTTTGAGACACCGAATCCAGGCAGGATGGAATAACTGGAGGTCTGCATCAGGGGTCCTCTGTGACAAGAAGGTCCCTCTGAAATTGAAAGGAAAGTTCCATAGGACGGTGGTCAGACCAGCAATGTTATATGGAACAGAAACAGCAAGTATGAGGAAAACAGAGGAGAAGAAGATGGATGTAGCAGAAATGAGAATGTTGAGATGGATGTCGGGAGCAACAAGGGAAGATGGGATTAGAAAAGGGATTTTGACGAAGGAAAAATCTATTTCTGGGTGATTGGTTCGTGTCGCCCTGTGAAACCCACCCCTCTTTCTCTTACCCACCCTGCAGGCCAAGATGGACATCTTTATAAAAGGATGGCCACTAGAGGCACTGCACTCCGCTTGGCGTCGGTATTAGTAGTAGTAGCGGGCGCATCACCCTTTGGGATCAGCTCTCTCAGGTGGGGGATTTTGATGTGGGAAGTTCTAAATGGCAAATGGTTCGTGGTAGTGGTCTCACTCGCCCCTGTTACCATACCGACACTTCTTTTATAGAGTGAGCAAGTCAGTTATACTGACATCTTGATTTTATTTTTTCTCTGGTATTTAATAGGTTATTTACCTAGAAATAATGAACTTAAGGATTATTTCACAGGGTGACACGAACCAATCACCCAGAAATAGATTTTTCCTTCGTCAAAATCCCTTTTCTGGGCTCAGTTTGTGTCAGCCTGTGAAATAGTACCAGAGAAACAGCCAAGATGACAATGGCAGGGTCAAAATGAAACAATAATATAAAATAAGATTAGAATATAATATAAGTGAATCAAAGATCAAGTTACAAGATTATAATATAAAGGTACTTAAAACTAGCTTAAATTAATCAATGAAAAGCACAGTTTAGTACAATGGTAACAAAATAAGTATTTAAGGAGATTCACTAAAACTAATCTAATATTTACAAAATATACAAAAGCCATTGTGTTCTACCCTAGCATAAAAATAAGGGTAGAAACACTGAAGCACATTTATATGTACAATATGTGGATGCCCCTAGCGAAAAAATAAGGGGCAGTCCACCAAAATCAACCTAGCGGCTAAGGCTAGAGGACCACGTAGAGCATAGCAGTAGGGTGAGACATGTTGGACAAGGTAGGTAGAAAGGAGACCTGGATCTTTTTAACTACAACTACTGTGCAGAATCAGGGGAAACTATGTTTCCCGCTGCCACTGCTGAAAATTTCAATGATTCCAAGGACTTCAGGTAATGACGTTTGAAGACTGTCGGTGATTTCCATCCAGTATATTTCTTAAGATCCTCAAAATTCATATGCTGGAAATAATTAATCGAAGTAGCTACTGCCCTGATATCATGTGCTTTTGGAAATGATTCAGGGTTGGCTTGCTTAATGAAGTAAAGGATCTGCTGTCTGATTCCTTTAACGGATAAGGTGCCACCTCTTTCCCTCATAAAAAGAGGGCCTGAGGATCTAGAGGATGTCCGAGACAGAAAGGCTCTTAAGGTCAATACTGAACAAAGGGAGGGATCTTGGGGAAGAGGAAAGACTTTCCAAGGGGCCCACCTTGCTAGAGGATCCTCATTTTTAGCTAAAAAACTGCAATCCGGAGAAAGCAAAACTTCTCCTGAAGGGAGAAATTCTACATGACCCGTATCTCTGGATAGAGCCGACAGTTCTGAAATTCTGGCCCCTGAGGCCAGGCTTAATAAGAATAACGTCTTTCTAAGTAGCATTATAAATGTGCAAGACGAGTTGTCAGTGTCCGAGGCTAGTTTGAGGACGTCATTTAAAAACCATTAAACTGAAGTAGGCCTTTCAGAAGGTCTAAGTCTAGCACAGGCTTTGGGAATAGACGTAAAGTAGGATTCTGTCAAGTCTATTTGAAAACCCAACTGAAAGATTTTCTTCAAAGCTGATTTATTAGTGGTAATTGTGCTAGCTGCTAAGCCTTTTTCAAACAAAGATCTGAAAAAGGTTATGGCTAAGTTAATTGTCATGGTTGTAGTGTCCGTTTCCTTCAGGAAAGATGCCAACTTTTTGACGGCAGAGTCATATTGTCTTATAGTTGATTCCCTCTTATCTGATTCTAGAAAAAGGATGTTTTGGGGATCAATATTAGCATCTTTTTTAGCCGCAAACTTCATGAAGTCCATAAAGTTAGGGTCTGGAGAATTCCTGAGGAAGCGAACACAGTCCTCATTTGTACTGATTGCGATAGCTTGGGGTTGGGAATCCGTTGAGGTCGGAGACCTAACTCTAGAAGCAGGGGGTACCAGTTGCTCTTTGGCCAATCTGGAGCAATCAGGGCTACTTGACCTTTGAAAGTCCTCAGTTTGCTCAGAACATTCAAGAGAAGATTCACTAGAGGAAAGATATAGATCTTTCTCCACTGATTCCAATCTATCGACAAGGCGTCCGTGGCATAAGCCAGAGGGTCCAGGTTGGGGGCCACATAGCAAGGGAGCTTGTGGTTCGCTTGTGAAGCGAATAGATCTACCTGGAGACCTGGTACTCTCCAGCATATCCACTGGAACAACTTGACGTCTAGAGACCATTCTGATTCCAGAGGGACTGAACGGGACAAGGCGTCCGCTATAACATTCCTTACCCCTGCCAAGTGGGTGGAAGATAGGTGCCATTTGTGCTTGTTCGCTAGAGCGAAAATGGCTATCATGACATGATTCACGTGGATTTGGATTTATCCTCCCTTGTTGATGCAGTGAACTACTACTGCACTGTCCAAAACTAGCCTTAGATGAGACTTTGGGGCTTTGGGGGAAGGAGCTTCTTTAGGGTAAGAAAAACTGCCATTGCTTCCAGCACATTTATGTGGAGCTGGCGGAACTGAGCGGACCAAGTCCCCTGAACTTGCTTGAATTGAGAGTATCCTCCCCAACCAGATAGGGAGGCGTCTGTGTGAATCGTTAACGCCGGAGGAGGATATTGAAGGGGAACTGTCTTTGAAAGATTCTTTACCTTCGCCCATGGACGGAGCTGGTTGCGAAGGATTTGTGGAATCACTGACAACTTGTCTCGAGATTTGACATTTGCTCTTGAGCGCCAAACTCGATTTATATCTTTCAGTCTTGCTTTCAAAAGGACGTCCGTCACTGAGGCAAACTGAAGGGAACCTAGGATTCTTTCCTGGTTTCTCCTGGAAGCTTGTTTGTTCTTGAGAAATTGCCTCACTGACTTGGCTATTTCTTTCCTCTTGATCACAGGAATTGACAGATTGTGGGAGGATAAATCCCATTGGATGCTTAGCCATTGGAAACGAGTCTTCTGGAGTGAATCTGGATTCGTTTTGTTTATCTGGAACCCCAGATGTTCCAGGAATTGAACTACTTTCTTTGTGGCTTTGAGACATTCCTCGATGGTTGGTGCCCAGATCAACCAATTGTCGAGGTACACTACTACCATTATCCCTTGTGATCTCAGTTGTTGAACTACTACTTCCGCTATTTTCGTGAATACCCTGGGGGCTACATTCAGTCCGAAGGGCATCACTTTGAAAGAGAATGTCTGGTCTCCTAGTTTGAAACCTAGGTATGGGCGGAAGTGTCTCGCGTTGGGGATATGATAGTATGCGTCTGTAAGATTGATAGAGGTGGTGACGGCCCCACGGGGAAGTAAGGTCCGTACCTGCGAGATGGTCAGCATTTTGAACTTTTCGCAGCGAATGAAAGAGTTTAGCTGGGACGAGTCTAAGATTACTCTTCTTTTTGACGAGCCTTTCTTTGGCACGCTGAACAAGCACCCTTGAAATTTTAGATGCTTGACTCTCGCCACAACTCCTTTCTGAAGGAGCTCCTCCGCATAATCTGTCAACTCCTTTGACGGTACTTGGAGAAATGATTTGGTTGGTGGGGGATCTTTGATCCAACTCCAACCTAATCCCTTGGACACGATGCTCTGTGCCCATTTGCTGAACCCCCACCTGTGACGGAAGAGGAACAGCCTCCCTCCTACCTGGGGAGTCTCACTGCTGCTGTGCGGGATGACCTCCACGTCCTCCTCTGAAGTGCTTACCCCTGCTTGCAGCTCTTCCCGAACCTCGCTGACGAAAGTTGCCTCTAGCCCTGCTTCCCCTCGAGAACCTATTAAAGGTAGGGAATGCTTGGTTTTCATACATGGAGTTGAAAGCCGGCGAGACGGTGTACGAGGTTGAGGGCTGGTTCTGAGGGGATAGCAGGAGGATGGGCTGGTTCTGCTTCGATGTCGAAGGCTGACCCGGTTGGGTAACTGGAACGGCCTGGACAAAGTGCTGCTGTTGCTGGTGCTTCTGGTATGGCTGGAACCTTTTGGTTTTCTTCAGCTTTTTACCAGAAGAGGGTGGGTTCTCCTGCTTCCTCTTGGATGAGATACCCCACCTAGCTCTAAGGCTTTGGTTAAGCCTTGAAGCCTCGTGGTGCACCTCATTCACAGAAGCTTCTGGGAACAGGTCTGCACCCCACATGTTGGAAGCAAGAAGCCTATTCGGTTCGTGTCGAATGGTGGCTTCTTGCAACACATGCTTACGACAGTTTCTCCTAGCCGTGAAGAAGTTGAAAGCGTCTGCCTGGACTGACTGAAGCTGAGACTTAGCGAGGATCTTGAACAAAGGCTCCGTCGCGTATGAGAGAGCAGCCATCTCCGTAATGACTAGGGAGTTAAGTGATCTCCCTAGCCTAGTCCGTGCATCAAATTCTGCCTGAATAAGGCTATCAGGCAGTCTAGGAAGCTTTTCACCGAACTGATCCATAGCACAGTCCGGTTTTAGCTTTCCCACTGTAAAAGTGGCCGGCAGGTTCTCCCATAGTTCCCCAAACGCAGGGAAGAGAGGAGATGTTGGCTCTGCTTCCCTTAGCTGCGGAATGGGTTCGTCCTTCAGCACAGCATGAAGAGTCGTCTCCACCATCTTTGTCGTAAAGGGGAGTGAAGCTTCCTCCTCTGTGGCAAAGATGGTGAAGGGACTCTTGAAGGCCTGGAGTTTGGTATTTGAACAATCCCAATCCTCCAGGCAGTGAACCCACTCTCTTTGGGCGTGATCCCTGGTGTACAAAACAGTCTCTCTAGGGATCTTGTCTTCCCTATTGAGCGCTGTTTGTGTTAGCCTGGCATATCCTATGAAAGGCTGAGTCAATCCGGCGGGGTAGAACTCGAAGTCCTCAATCCTTCTCGTTCCACACTCCGGAATGGAGATCATACCATCCTTGAAGGGAGCATAGGCTGCTACCCTCCAAGGATTGTTCATAGAAAAGGCTGGAAGAGATTCATAAGGTGGTAACTGGACCAGACCAGTACCCCCTACCGGGAAGTTAGCCTGAGGAGCCTGGTTCAGGCCAGCGAAGCGATTATCGTGTTCCATAACACGATTAGAGAGGTCCTGAATCGATTGGCCAGACTGGTTGATGCTGCTGGAGAGTTGAGCAAACATTTGCTCAAATCTCGTGCCAAGCGAACCAACCATCTCTCCTACTTGTTGTAAGACTCCTGCCGAGAAGGTGGCGGGATTGAATGCACTAGGTGCCGCGATCCCAACAGGAGTCACCGGAGCGGATCCGGTAGCTACCGGAGAAGGTACTGGCTCGGCCGGAGCTCGGACCTTCTCCTTAGAAGCCTTGCTTCTTGACCCTCTTGAATGTGAAGAGTCGGACTTCGCCTTCACTGCTCCGGAGTAGGATGCCGAAGACTTACGTGAGGAAGAAGACGACGACTTTTTGGGTGTCGTCTTCTGGAGGGTCTTTTGCTCTCTCTGTCCCGTTCACTTTCGGGGGCACAGAATCAGCAGGCGAAGGAGTAAGGATCTCAGATCCCGTGAAGCCTTGGAAGGAAGAAGAAGAAGGAACAGGAGAAGAAGATCCAGGTGCGCCCAAAGGAAACCCTTGGGCGCCCGAAGTACCTACCTCGACCAACAAATCCTCAACACCTACCGCCATTGGCTCAATATTGATGTCCGGCACTGTTTCCTGAGTCGATACACTCCCGAAGGCCTGCTGTACCTCACGCTGAATGGAGGCTATGGCTGGGGCTGCCGTGGCGGGGTCCACATACCCTGTCGCTTTCCCTCCTGGGAAGATCTGGACAGCCAACTTCTTATCGAGGATGTACGGCTGTCCCTTGGCGGTGTTCTTGCCAAAGCCGCCTACCCAAGCCTTCAGGGTTGCTAAGGCGACTTCCTTCACGGCGGCAGCCTGAAAGAGAGGGCCGATGAAGCCTCTAACGGCGGAGTTATAGCTTACAATTAAGACTTAAGACTAAGACATAGATATTTGATGGTAAGAAAAATTATCCAGCAACCTACTCACCCCATCCAAAAGCTGACTCACGAGGTCATAGCATATGGTACATGCCTCGTGGTGCCAGACGATCAGTTCGCCGTGGGTGGTGGCGCATGGGGCGTGGGTCCTACACTCCTCGTGGCCACAGGGGTCATGGAGGACTGCATTGCAGCCTGGTTCCTGGCAATTGGTAGCCTGTAAGTGGAAGGATACATGAGTATCGAGAATACACACTTACAGCCTAACATGAACTCCGTTGCATGCCGGAGTAAGCAAGTTAAAGTAAAACTAGTCCTCTACCGCAATACGTGTGGTTTGTAGGGCAGTCTGGTTGGGGTCCCCGGCGTACACCGGGGACGGAGAAGGAGAGCAACCAGGAGTAGTGAGAAAGCCCAGAGAAGGAAAAAACCACGACGGAGAACGGCGGAGGCAGTTAATGATAAGGTAACAACAATAATAATATATAAAAGGGGGCATGTATACATCGTAAAAGAATGGAAGGAACACACGAGTGAGAGAGACAGGAGTCCAGGAGAAGGCGAACCGATCCGAAGACCAGTCGACCACTCGGAGCCAGCCGTAGCCGATGAAGAGCAAAAGCTGGGATGCTGGACTAGGGGAAGCACAGTATAGCCCTAAATACCAAAACCAAGGAGATAAATGGGTAACAAAGGTATGGGCTGTGGATTCCTCAATTCTAAAATACGATGTAAATAAGAAGATGAACGCCAAATAAGAGCCATGAAAGGATAAAGACGTCCCAGTATGGGGAGACTGGGAAATCTTAACAACACGAGGCGGCTCATGGCCGCCACGAGTCAACCGGGTGACCGTATATAACCTAAAAAACAGAAAATACTGGTCCCTGGAAGACAAAAGTACGAAAATTTAACCTTTCGGGCACTTAACTTAGCCGTGGCGATAGCAGCGCGTTCCATCTTGGAGAAAATCCCCAAAAAAGCGATCACAACACAAGTGAGAAAAAAACGCGAGTGTTGGCGATGTGCTAAGATAAAAGGATGGCCACTAGAGGCGCTGCACTCCGCTTGGCGTCGGTATTAGTAGTAGTAGCGGGCGCATCACCCTTTGGGATCAGCTCTCTCAGGTGGGGGATTTTGATGTGGGAAGTTCTAAATGGCAAATGGTTCGTGGTAGTGGTCTCACTCGCCCCTGTTACCATACCGACACTTCTTTTATAGAGTGAGCGAGTCAGTTATACTGACATCTTCTTGATTTTATTTTTTCTCTGGTATTTACCTAGAAATAATGAACTTAAGGATTATTTCACAGGGCGACACGAACCAATCACCAGAAATAGATTTTTCCTTCGTCAAAATCCCTTATATAAAAGGGGGCATGTATACTACAACAGAGAGTAAGACATGCCTTCCTTCCGACCACTAGAGGAGTGCCCGGGTAAGTAAGCAAGCTCCCCTCCGATAGCGGAAAGAAGGTAGTAGTAGGCAAGCTTTTGAGACCACTAGTAGACCCCTACCCCGGCGGCTGGCGGAGCCAGTAACATTCAGACAATCGAAGAGGCCCCCGGCTAGTGAGCAGGGGCTCCGTCCGTCGTGGGAGAAACGGGGTGTGGGGAGAGCGAACGGGAACACCGGAGATGGCCGAGGCGACCGGGGGGAGGGGTGGCCAACCCCAACCCCCTTACACATTGGATACCCCGGTACCCGAGACTATAAATGGTCACACAGGCTCCCAGCTGACCAGGACTTCCTAGAGCCCCCTTCAGAGAGAGGGAGGGAGGCTATAATGGTTGTCATGACAACCGAGGAGAGCCCGGCCAGACCCCTCCCTTACCGTGCGGAAGGGAGGGAAGGGAGTGGGTAAGGCGCCCAGAGGGACACGTGATTGATGGTGGACCAAGGTGCGGTAGCAACACAACCACTAGGCAGAGACCACGTGAACCCAACTGTACCAAAAGAGGAAGAACACAAGGAAGAAACCTAGGTACTGGGTGCCTAAAGCTAGCCTAATACAATAAAATAACACTTGAATAATATAATACTAAATAAATAAATACATCGTAAAAGAATGGAAGGAACACACGAGTGAGAGAGACAGGAGTCCAGGAGAAGGCAAACCAATCCGAAGACCAGTCGACCACTCGGAGCCAGCCGTAGCCGATGAAGAGCAAAAGCTGGGATGCTGGACTAGGGGAAGCACAGTATAGCCCTAAATACCAAAACCAAAGAGATAAATGGGTAACAAAGGTATGGGCTGTGGATTCCTCAATTCTAAAATACGATGTAAATAAGAAGATGAACGCCAAATAAGAGCCCATGAAAGGAATAAAGACGTCCCAGTATGGAAGACTGGGAAATCTTAACAACACGAGGCGGCTCATGGCCGCCACGAGTCAACCGGGTGACCATATATAACCTAAAAAACGGAAAATACTGGTCCCTGGAAGACAAAAGTACAAAAATTTAACCTTTCGGGCACTTAACTTAGCCGTGGCGATAGCAGCGCGTTCCATCTTGGAGAAAATCCCCAAAAAAGCGATCACAACACAAGTGAGAAAAAAACGCGAGTGTTGGCGATGTGCTAAGATAAAAGGATGACCACTAGAGGTGCTGCACTCCGCTTGGCGTCGGTATTAGTAGTAGTAGCGGGCGCATCACCCTTTGGGATCAGCTCTCTCAGGTGGGGGATTTTGATGTGGGAAGTTCTAAATGGCAAATGGTTCGTGGTAGTGGTCTCACTCGCCCCTGTTACCATACCGACACTTCTTTTATAGAGTGAGCGAGTCAGTTATACTGACATCTTCTTGATTTTATTTTTTCTCTGGTATTTATTAGGTTATTTACCTAGAAATAATGAACTTAAGGATTATTTCACAGGCCGACACGAACTGAGCCCAGAAATGAGTATATAAGAGGATCGATAAAGGTAGCTGAAATATTGAAGAAAATACAGGAAGGAAGGCTTCGATGGTATGGACACCTGTTACGAAGGGAGGAACGTCATGTTGGAAGACATACGATGGAAATGGAAGTGCAGGGTAGAGGAAGAAGGAAGACCAAGAAAGAGATGGCCGTGATTGTGTAGGGGAAGATATGAAATTGAAAGGTATAAATGAGAACGAGGCACAGGACAGAAATCGATGGAGACGACTCATTCGCAATGGCGACCCCATATAAAAATGGGTTTAAGCTAGGAAGAAGATACAGGGGGCCGTCGTTACAGCAGGGGTTCCATTCCTGGCCACCAACACTAAGTGATTTTTGACGCCGAGCGATTTTAAAGCCTACGGCTGCCACACACCTTCTTTAGAAATTCTAGACCAGTTAATCACGCACTAGACCAGTCAAACGGCGCCGTAATCCCGCAGTGGCGCAATAAGTAAAATTTTATTTATGCAGTATTGTACTATAGAATTTACTGTACGGTAGTACTGTACAGTACATTATAGTATTATAAATACTGTAAAGTGAAAAAAGCCTAGCTTTAATCCTTTGGGTGTCTAGAGTATGTAAAGATATAATAAGGCTTTATACAGTGTACAGGTAGCTGTAGTGTTCAAGCTACGATAATTCATCTTACGATAATCTGATTTTATGAGAGACCAAATTATACAATAGCCTAACTTTATCCCATCTTCTAGTTACATAAGTTCAAAATCAGCAAATGAGAATGGTGAAAATATGGTTTTGACGTTATACTCGTTGCATAAACATGTACAGCCATGAACAACCGAAAGAGAAACAACTTTTTTTTTCTAAGAACAACTGAATTGGATAACATCCGTTTGGCTTGTATTTCAATCACTGTATTAGAGTCCACTATTACCTTCGTTGTTATAAATGACGTTATGTAGAATGGAACTGAGATATCTTAATGTAATAACTTTATTTGCTGTAGATCAAAGATCACTATAGATTAAAGATCAATTGGGAAATATACTGTTAAATTTAAACCTAGTTATAACTGAAGCTGAGAAAACTGTTCAAGCTGCTAATGACTATTATCGTGCATCAGCAACAAGGATAAAACTCCAGTAAACGTATGCCATCAAACACAACTGTAGATGAAATTGAGATAAAATCATTGTAATAAAAACTACTGTGCTTGAAAGAACACATTTTACTGTTGGTTTCACGCGATATAAGATAACGTTAAGTTCGTATTACGATGATATAAAGAAAAATTGCGAACGGAATCATGTAATTTTTTTACGCAATAATCATGCCGCCAATGTAATCTGTTAACGGGGAAAATAATAGTTCACAATCACAACGAGACCTATTCAATTCACATTTCCACCTAAAAACATTTCGTTTAAGGAAAAATAACCTTATCTCATATAAGTCAAGTATCTAGATATTCATTTATGCTAACTAGAAGCAAGAAAATTCGCTCAGAATTGTGTTAAATATTGCGAAACAAACTCGTATTCGCCATCAGCTGATTTCAAACCAAAACATTGGCCGCTCCGAAGAATACTGGCTTAGATTTGCCGTCGTATTTTGTAATACAATAATATGAAAATACATACAATATTATTGGATACAGTGAAGTGATGTATAACTTTTTAAAGGATTTATGGAAAAGATGCATAATTAATAAGATAACACCATGCATTTTTCGGAACAGTGGCGGACAAGAACGAACATGAAAAAACATCCCCTGACAACATGGAGGGTGGTTACAAAAACCTGCCTTAATTTGTATCATATTAATATACTTAATTTGTATCATATTTATATACAAAAATAAAAATACCCTATACGTAATATATTTTCATAAACATTTTAAACTTAGAAGCATGAACATTTATAAAATCGACACATCGATCGCTAAATTTGCACTCTTTTAAACTATATTTTCGGAGAAGAGCAGCTTACAAGAACGAACATGAAAAAACATCGTATTTGATAACGTGAAGGGCAGTTTCAAAAGCTGCCTTTGTATCATATTTCTGCACAGAAATAAAAAATACCTTATACGTAATACATTTTCATACACATTTTAAACATAAAAGCATGAAGATTTATAAAATTGACACATCGATCGCTAAATTTGCACTATTTTTTAACTATATTTTTGGAAGAGCGGCAGGCGGCGGCTCACAAGAAAGAACATGAAAAAACATCCTCTTTGATAATGTGAAGCACAGTTTCAAAATTGCCTTTGTATCATATTTCTGTGCATAAATAAAAATACCCTATACGTAATACATTTTCACACACATTTTAAACATAAAAGCATGAACATTTATAAATCGACACATCCATAGCTAAATCTGCACTTATGTAACTCGAATAACTCGATAATTTCAGCACAGAACTGTGTCAGAGGCATATATTTTACCCTAATACCTATGTAATGACTCACCATAAAATTTGTTAACCCTTAAACGCCTATTGGACGTATTTTACGTAGACAAAAATTATCTGTTGGGTGCTTTAATTGACCTATAATACGGGAGCAGCTCGCAAGTCCTCATTTTGATGGCAGTTGGTCATCTATAACTGATTCACTTAAGGTAGATTCTCGGATGAGCCTTATTCTACGAGACGTTTGTTTGGTGGCCGCTGATTGGCTGGTACCGGGAGGTAGGCAGCTCCCAGCCAATCAGCGGCCGCCAAACTAACGTCTAGTAGGCAAAGGGATCACCCAAGAATCTACCTTAAGTGAACCAGTTATAGTGACAAGGACATCACTCCCGATCTTAGTGATAATGAATATTTGCCCCCAATGTCCGTACGGGAGTCACAGGCTGAAAGTGAGTTGGAGTTTAGTGGTTTTAGTGCCTATGAGGGGGAGTCTGAGGTGGAGGAGGAGGAGGAGTTGTTGTCGTCTAGTTTTGTTGTTGAGGACGACACAGAAAGCGTGGCATAAGTAAGGGAGATGGGCCAGTGGGGGTGGTTCAAGTGTGAAACGAAACCATGCCCGAGCACGTGCGCGTGCGCGCACACAGGCCTGTAGAAGGTCGCAACGTCGCACCCAGCCTAGGTGAAGGCTGTTTGTCTGAGAGCGATGAGGGGTGGTCGGAGGACCCCACCCCACCTAACATGCACCCATTCACGGCAGCACCTGGGCTCACTGTAACCTTTTCCTCTTCCCTGAATCTGGGCGGGGTTTCATTCAGCTGTTCCTGATACAGGAATTGCTGGAATACCCTTGTAGCAGAGACGGAGGGACCTAACGCTCGGTTACTGCCGTGGACGAACTGCGGACGACGTTATCGTATCGCTGGCTTGGGCTGCAACTTCAACGGAACTTTGGCGCCCATTTTTCTTTTTGGGCTCCATCCATGTTTTTTCGGAATGCTGCCGACGCAAGGCAATATTGGAGGCGGAATTTTTTTTAAGTACGGCTCCCAATGTGTGAGGCATTATGGGCCCGTGATAGGTTTCCTAGGTGTTGGTACAGGTATTTCAACGCCTTCAACCAAAGACGCCATACCGCCCCGGAATAAAACCCTGATCCGCCTCGACTTAGTGCCGCCCCAGTGTTGGATTACATACCAGTGAAACGGGTGGCCAGTTTTCTCGTGGTTTCCTGGCAAGAACCTTTCCTTTTTGGATGAGGAGGGATGATTGCCTTACAAAGGACCGTCTTAGACATAAAAAGTTTACAACCCCAAGAAGCCAACAAAGAAAAATAGGATACGTCCGTGGGACTTCCGGTCGGTTATTCCGGGTGTGGGGTTTTCTCCACGCCTGCGTGACCACTGTGGTTCGGTCTTGTTGGGATCGTTCCGTAACCAGGGGCACCACCCCTGTTTTTTTTATGGATAATTAATTTTATAACTCAATATCCCTGGCCCAGGAACCTGTATTGTGAAGCAGAGGTGGTGGCACGTCAGTGGAACCCTTCGAGGTTGGTGCCATGTGGCCCGAAATGGTCCTCATGAGGTTCGCTAGCCAGCCTGTAACATCTGGCAAGAGGGGAGGACTGAACAAAGGGCAGCGGAAGGGAGGTATGTCTTCCGTTCATCTGTTGGAAGGGGGTGCGACTCGTCCCCTATGATTACGAAGGACGTCCGTGAGCCCAATCCAAGAAGAGGTCGTTCAGCCGGTAAGAAGACAACGTCGTCAGGGCCGAAAGTTACGTATGAGGAGGTTTCGGTGTGTTGAGGGGCCCTATCCGGGGGTTCATTTGGGCACTAACCAATAGGGCCAAACCACGGGAGCGAGATGATTCTCTTTGATCAACTCATCCAAGAGTATTACCCCTTTTGCCAGGAGGAAACCAGGAGGTGGTGGACACAGAAGCTCCTCCAAATAACTTCAGTTGGCCGGCCCTCCAGAATGCCTACATCCTCTACTGTGGGTACTACAATTTGGAATTTGGACCTCCAGAGGTTGTCCCCACATCCACGTTTTCTTGAGGTGGCCGGGAATGCCGCCCTCATGCAACTTTAATCCCGATGAGTGGCCCTTCCATCACAAGCACCGCCCCTGCCCTCCGCCCCCTTTGAGCTCCAGATTCTGCCCCTAAGCAAGGAAAGGGCAGAATGTTAGGAAGGGCTAACCTCAGTCGTCGTGCTCCTTGCTGCTGCTGCCGGCCAGCCTTTGATGATCCCACCCGTACGTGCTCAGATTCCTACTCCCTGTCGGATAGTAGACCCTTGTCTTATGGTCGGCTGCAGCCCAGGAGATTCAACACGGCTGGAATGGACCCCCTTACAAGGGCCACAGGCAGAGGCAGAAATGGTGCCGGGTGGGTTGCCATATGAATGGAAGGAACAGAAGGAGAGAGACCTGGGGTTTTTTTTCTTGTCACACCTGCAACTATAGCACTTTGCAAGGATCGGGGAGTGTTCACCGCAAGTAACCACAAGGAAACAAACGGAGGTCGCAAGAAGGGTGGGCCTGCCTAAGGGCGGGCGGCCCCAGCAGCAGTAAGGTGGGCGCGCGTACTCCCGCCTCCACCTGTAACCTCGTCATGTTTTTTCGCGCTATCATAGAATAGCATTACAGTGGACCCCCCGTATTCGCGTTCTCCGGATTTCGCTGGACTCCACACATTCGCGGCGCGGAAAAATGTTCGCGCATTAGCGGTAGTTTTTTCTATGAGGAAATATCCACAAATTCATCCTGGTTTTTGTGATCAATTTAACATCATAAAAATGCAACTTTTTGTGGTAAAACTATTAAAAAAAACCAAGTATGAAAATTTTGTTTTTTAGTGGTTTTTCCTTAAGTTTTAAACTAACGAAATAGGCTGTTTTTAGCGCTTTTATTTTAGGAGGGGTTCCAAAACATTCGCGGATTCTAAAACTATTCACGGGGGGGGTCTTGGTACGCGCATCCCCCAGCGAATATGGGGGGAAACACAGTATTTTATAGATGATAATGGATATTTTTTCCCATTTTCTGATGCTGGCATACTAAACTTACCGGCAGTGACAAAAAAAAGGAGCCAAAAATGAACTCTTAATCTTGAAAACTAAAGCGTGCTGTGATTTATACTATACAGTTGGTTTCCCCCGTATTTGCGGGGAATGCGTACCACCAGGACCCCCCTCCCCCCCGTGAATAGTTTAGAAAATCCGCGAATGTTTGGAACCCCTATAAAAACGCCTAAAAACAGCCTATTTTGTTAGTTAAAACTAAGAAAAAACCACTCTAAAAATTTTCATTACTTGGGTTTTTTTAATAGTTTTATCACAAAAAGAAAAAGTGCATTTTATGAGGAAAATTGATACCAAAACCAGGAATTTGTGGATATTTCTCATAGAAAAATACCGAGAATGCCGCGAATTTTTTCCCGGCCGAATAATGCAGGGAAACGTTTCCCGAAGAGAAATCCGCAAATGTTGTGAGGTTCCGCGAATCCGGAGAACGCGACATAACGGGGGGGTCACTGGGGGGGGTATAATATCACTATATAATATGTATATATATATATATATATAATATTGTATATATATATAGATATATATATATATATATGTATGTTAGATATATAATATGTATATATATATATATATTATATATATATTATATATATATATATATATATAAATATATAAATATATAAATATATTATATATATATAATATTATCTATATAGATAATATATATATATATATAACCTATATAGATATTATATATATGTATCTATATATATATATATATATATTAATATATATATATATAGAATATGTAGTATTAATATTATATATATTAATTTATATATATAATATATATATAATATATATTATATATAAGTTATATATATGTTATATATTTAGTATGTTATATATACCATAATATAATATGTATATATATATGTATTAATTTATATGTATATATATGTATAGATATATATATATATTAGATATATAGTAATATATCATATAGGTATAGATTAATATATTAGATAATAGATAGATATATATATTAATATACAATAGGATATCTATATATATGTATGTAGATATTTGTGGTATATATATAGTGCGATATATATATATATATATATATATACAATATATATATGTATATATATCTATGTATATATATATGTTATGTATATACATATATATATGTAATACCTATATATATGTATACATATATATGTATACATATTATATTTATGTATAACATTATAATATATACCTATATATGTATACATATTTAATGTTATATATTATATATATATATACATATATGTATATATATGTATCTATATACATATAATATATATACAATATATGTATACATTATATATGTATACATAATATTATGTATATATATACATATATAATAATATACCAAATAGATATGTATTACATATTCAATATGTATATATATATATTATATATATGATATATGTATTATATATGTATATATATATACATATATATTATACATATATATGTATACTATATATTGACTATATATATATTTATGTATACATATATATGTATAACATATATAATGTAATATATATATAAATATATTATAATGATATATATATATATATATACATATATAATATATATATATATAAATATATATATATTATATTATATACATAACAATAATATATATACAATATAGATATATATAATATATATATATATATATATAACTATATCATATATATACGATAACATATTATATATATATATATATCATATATATTACACATATATACATATATAATATAATATATATTACGATATATATATATAATATATATATATATATATACAATATATATACAAATATATAAATCATAATAAATATATATATATATTAGATATTAAATAATAATATAAATATATTAAATATTAATATAAATAAATATATAGATAATATATATAATATAATAAATATATATATATATATTTATAATATATTTTTATATATATATGTATATATATGTATATATATATATTATATATATATATATATAATATATATATGTATATTATAGATATATATATATATAATCTATAATATAATTATATATGTTATACATAATATAATATATATTACTATAGATTGTGTATACATTATATATAGTATTGTATCACATATATATGTATACATTATATGTTTATACATTCTATATGTATATATATATAGCTATATATTATATATATATATGTATCTATATAAAATATATATATATAAATATATATTACTATATATATATATATATATATATATATATATATGTCTAATATATATAAATCAGATATATATAATATATAATAATGATATACAGATATATATATATTATTATAAATATATATATACATATATATATATATAATTATATATACATATATATATAAATATATTATATATAACATATTAGATATATTATAGATAAGATTTATACATATATATATACCAAAAATACATATATATATATATATCTATATTTACACATATAATATATATATATATATATATTATTATAATATAAATATTACATAAATATATATCTACATATATACATATATATATGTATATATATACAATTATAGACATAGATATATACATATAACATATATACATATTATATATATATATATATATATATATATATACATATATATATATATATATATATATACAAAAATACATATATATATATATAGATATATATTATATATATATATACTATATTATTTTTTAAGTATATAATTAAAATTAAAAAAAAAATTAACATAATAAAAATATCCTAAATATTATAATATATATATATATAGATATATATATATTTATATATATATAACGTAGATATATATATAGTATATATAGATATATATATATATTATATATATAATATATATTATATATATATACAAGATACATAGATAAATATATATATATATATATATACATATATATATAGATATATATATATATCTATATATATATACAATATATATACATATATATTACATATATATAATACTATACAATAGATATATATACTATATATATATATAGAACATATATATATATCTATATAGCTATATATATATATATATATACATATATATACAATATATATTATACTATATATATATACATATAATATATACATATTATATATATAGATATAATATATATATATATATAGAATTAATAAATATTATATTCTATATATATATTTATATATATATATATATACTATATTATAATAGATATAAATTAGATATACATATACATATACTATTATAAACCATTATATATATATAATTATAATTATATATATATATTATACATATACAATATATATATATATACATAATATATAAATATAAATATATATATATTTATATAATTATAATATATCTATATATAATAATATCTATATATTATATATATAATTATCATAATATAAATCTATATATAATTATATACATATATATATTATATTATATATATTAATATATTATATATATAAGATATATATATATTATATATATTTACAAATATTTACAAAACTTAAATCGTAAGGGGGCCATTTGACGTGTGTACAAAACCCAAAAGGTTACAAGTAAATTGAAACACGTCTTTACCAACAAACATAAGATCTTTAAAAAAAATTAGGAACAATCACTCTTTCCTGGAACAGAATCAAAACCAAAAAAAGAAAAAAAAAAAATCATCAATAAGTTCAGGTTCATAATCAAAACCAAAATTGGTGAACAAAACAAAGAGACAAGAAAATTTTTACCACATTCCAGCCACTGCCCTTGGCAATCAAGACACATGGCATCCATGTTTTTAATGACCATTGTATCACGCTTAAATCGATTAAATTTCTTCAAAATAACAAAAAACATGATTTAAACATTTTAAACAAACAGAACAAAAATAATGCAATGGAATTTTTACGAAAATAAAAGAATTCTCCTCCTTTATAATTATTCCCGGTCCCTTCAAATCGAGCTCAATGTTACATTTACTACTATCAACATAAAAAAAAATTTTAAAAAATAACTAAAGAACCATAGAAATAAAAATATGGAAATTCAGGCACAAAACAACAAAAATTTCATCATGCTGTGAAAATCTAGAAAAAAACTTTACAAGCATTAGTGGGTAATTTTATGAAAGATATAAAATAGGATGGGAAATCGGTGTTGCGACAAAATTTAACACCAAAATAACAAAAACAAACAAATCAAAATAATAAAATTAACGTACATAAGCAACATAACAACCAATCAAAACCAAAATTACACATAAGAACTATGATCCACCCCCAGGTTAATAAAAACAATTTGTTTCCTGAAAACTAATTTGGTAACACAAGTTATATCAACAAACAAACATAAATTTCGTGACACATTCAAAATCTGATCGAGATAACAAGAAATAAAAATAAAATTAAAATAAACAACTGGTATGATTATGAATCCTAGGCAAAGATGTGCGGGTTGGGCATTTACAGAACTGGTTCACTGACCCCTTTCATTTACTTTGGCAACAGCGGTTTAACGTATGACATAGGCTCGGGTAGATCGGATCTTGTGCCTCTCAGTGGGGCGGCCCACTTGCGCTCGCCTGGTTAATTTTTTTCTGGCTCATCTCCCAGGTACCCGGCCAACCCCGGGTACGGGCGGGGTACTGGTTTTATTGGTGTTAAAAACACTACGCTGTCCTTCGCAGCAAACCCGGACGTAAGTGGGCGGGACAGGATGGTGCTCGCTCACAAGCCCCTGTGCGAATTATCGATGAATCACAGCAGAGGAGTGGCTTTGATATCCATTCACCACGATACTGGTACCATGTATGACGGTTTTCGAGCTTGTGTTTCGACAGTTGCCATTTTTCTTCAAGTAAATTTCGATCTCCAACCTGTATTGGGGAATCGTTTTCTTCGGGAGCTCGGAACCGTCTGTCCACGGTACCGGGGGGGGGGGGGCAAGCTGGGTACTTTTTCGTTTTGGCCCTCAACAGCTAGACTGTTGCGTTAAGCTTGAGGAACAACACCGTCCGGGGTCGCGTTACAAAACCTAAAAACCAACCGGGTTAACTGTTTCCACCGTATAAAGGGGCATCTGTTGAGGGTCCAAGACCACCACCGAATACCGGCCAGTCGGATGTCTTGTCCATTACATCAAAAAGAAGGGGTGGTGTTTTCCCTAATTGAGCTGTTATACGCTGGCATTAATAGCCCATCTCAGCCGTCTTGCAACAGAGTACGGGCCAGGAAGTCGAGGGATTATCCCCGATGAGAATATTTTAAGATGTTGCTACTCATCTGTTGTGTGAGACTCAAACGAGTCCGTTAGCAGACCGGCCGATAAAGCTACGATTGGTAACATGATCTTACGTTGTAAGAGTGGGCCGTTAAACTCGAGAATTAGTTCATTTACGAACTCACAAGGCCCGTTGTCCGACACCTCGAGTATTTCTTGGGGACAAACACCCAGAAATCGATTTACTAGGGGAATGCACGCTTTAGCCACTTCCTGTTTTGCCGGATTTGTTTTCTATCATTGCGCACCCACATGTGTGAAACGCCCGTGAACGCGTCCACAAATTACAACAACTAAATATCTAGGTTGTCCTTGCACATGAAGGTAGTGGCCCCTACCTACCCCCATCCATAATGCACTCTATCCCACTTCACCGGCACCCACAGGCCATAAATCGCCGGGCCTTCGGAATCACCATTCTGTGCTTTTTTCATCATGATGCGTTACATGACAATTTCTTACAAATCTCAGTTTATGTCCCTACGCATCGCCAAACCCAAAAGAAATGTTTTTTCACGACGGGCTCTTCTAAGAGATCTTTCTATGCCCTACATGCCCAGCATAAGGGCTAACATGAATCATGTGGTATGGCTCTCCTCTACTAAGGCTCGAGGGAAAGAACGACTCGGGCTCGGACATCTCCGGGCCTTTTTTTTCATATTTACAACACAACAAGACGTCTTCCTCAATGTAAGAAACGCGTCTTTTGACAGATGCACAGAGAAACTCAGGAACTCGTTGCTCTCACCTTTCACACAAGACCTTGATCTGACTAAATCCAAGATTCAGAACATCCAGACTTTTCAACCAGATTCTCGCACACGTCCCAAACCACAAAAAGTCAACCACACTTTCATTCTCCAGGGCATTTAATTCTGGAATCCCCCGGACGGAGTTCCACCTGCATTTGACCCGCTAACCGCCTCAGGCATTCTCATCCACCTGAGAAGTGCTTGCGAGATTCCCGTTTTCTGCACGTCGCGTTTACGTTTCGTTTGACTGTCATTGTTTTCGGAAACTGTCGGGGCGGGACGTTGCTGGCACTAATCGCCTGCAGTGCCCAATGCGCCACCAACGTCACGAGGTTTCTTTTTGTGCGTTCTTCCTTGCGCCTTGCGGCACGAGTTGTTACTCTTATGATGTTTCCTGGAGGGAGAGCATCAGCCACCCTATTACTTTTCCCTGGGATATGTTTCAATCTTTACGATTGGCAAACTCTAAAATTCGCGCGATCCATCGAGGCTTGGGCGATTTGTAATCCTCGCTCTTCTTCAACAGATATGTTAACTGGGTTGATGATCTGTGGAAAATCTTTAGTTTTGTTGGGTTGACCAGCAAAAAATTAACGCGGTCTCTTACTCCAGCAACCATAAAACCACCGCCAAAGCCTCTCGATCCGAAGGTTACTATAATTTTTCTCTGCCCCTTTTTAATACGAGCGGAATGCACAAAACCAAACTGGTCTTTCATTACCTTCATCGTCAATCTGGGAGATTTACGCCTCCTATCGCAATTGATCCCTTGTGGTCTGTGGTCACAAAAAAAGGGCAATCGAACCTCGGAATAAGCCAAGAGTTCATCGCTTCAATAGTGCAATCTTTTAATTTCGGGAAAAGCTGCTTCCCTCTTTCTCACCCCATCGGAAATCAGGTTGCTTCCTTAATGCGTCTAACGGTCTCGCTAATCTGTCCCGAAGTTACCTAATGAACTTCCGATTAAGTAAACCCGCGGAGTCCGAGGAAGCTGGCTACATTCTTTCGCATGTTTTGGTCGTCGGCAGGCACCAAATTCACCTATTTAATTGGCTACAACTTATCGGCACAAGGCTTAAAGCCTTCAGAAGTTACTAGGTGGGCCCCAAAAAAAATTCTACTTCGGCCGGCCTGGAAAAACTTACCAGTTTTTCTAAAGTTTATTTTCATACCATGACGCCTTTAAATGCTTCCAAAACTTGTATCAGGTTATCTTTTGATCGCTTTTTCCCTAACAGTAGCAACCAAACTACAATATATCATCTAAATATACCAAAAACCCCAACGGCCAATTTATAGAAGCTAACACGGACATCAATTTACTCGTGGAAAAAATGAGCAGGGGCGTTCTTTGAAGCCAAAGGGAAAGGAAATTATATTCATATAGCTGATTATTCGCTATTCAAAGGCCGTTTTTCTCTTTACTCTCAATTATCAACGGGGTATTTGGATGATAGCCAGAATTTCAAGCTCTGGTACGCAATGAGAGTGTGTGGGGTCCACTGCGAAGTGCTATAATTAACGTTAAACTATAGCGATCTGTGGGGTACCATAGATGGAATGCGTTCGGTACTACAGTTGCAATAACGATAATTAGGTCAAATCGTTAACAAAAACTTTGGGTCGTTGAGGTTGTGCCAACTTGATAATTAACCGCAAAAGTGAAAAACAGTGAGGTACAAATGGGTGTAAATAATACACGAAGCACGAGGGGTCCCAGATGGACTGACGGTGATGCCTGATGGGCGTGAGAGAAGAGCCTAGAGCGGTAGAAAGTAGCCCACCCGGTTAAGGAGCGAGGTAGATCAAGAAATAGACGGTAACTATATTGCATTTCTTAAAGCGTTTTTCATGGAACGGAAAAACAGCGTGGGGGCGGGGAAAACCAAGACGAAACCGAGGGACACCGGACAGTAGGCCAGACCGTTGTAGCGGGACGCCGTCCGGGAAACACGAATTAGTTAACGGTGAAAGTCTGTAACTAATGGGTCCACAGTCGTCGGAATCGTATGTTACCGCGCCTCCCGCCGCCGCCTACCGGACGCAGATAAAAGACCAGGGTTCCTGTAAGAGAATTACCAGTCCTTGGAGGGTACGTGGGCCGGAATTCGACGGTTCGCGGCCCAAAAGAAGGTTTCCTCTCCGTAGAGGCCTTTTTAAACGTATGTGGAATTAGATTAACCGGAAAGGTGGAGGGACGAGGAAAGAGTATTTGCTTGCCAAACAGAACAAAATTTACCGGGGACGCTCAGTAGCTTAGGATGGGATATGGTGGGAAAAATATGGCCCTCTTTTCCGAGATTGGAGCGATTTCAAAAAGAAAATGATTCCGCCGTTTTTGGCCTCACCGGGAAAGTGAAACGAAGAAGGTTATTGGGCAGCCTACCAACCCCACGGATGAGGGGTGGGGGGAGACCATGGCCTTCCTTTTGGTCGAACCGACCTGTCACAGGGACCTATGATAGTCTTGGCAACCTGAAACTGGCACCGATCAGGAAGAACGATAAAGATGCCTTCTGCAGGCATATATTGGAGGAAGGCCCCTCCCCTCAGGTGTAGATACGGTATCTTCTACGGGAAACGCAGGACTACAAGCGCCGTTAGAAGATTGCTATCCCAGCCATACAATCGCTAGTGGGATACCACACGGTCAGGAACAAGAACGGAAAGTGGGCCTGGGGGCCTCCCCGGCCCTTTCGTAGCTGCCCAGCCGCCCGTCCTGGTTACAAGGAAGACCGCCCGCCATACCCGCCCCATCCAACTCTAGGGCTGGCCCTAGTGCCAAGCATCAGAGGGGAGCCCCAGGGAGGGGGGGAGCGTGGGATACGACCCAGGGGGCGCTGCTGGCAGTGCGGTAGTAGGGGTCACTGGCGCGCCTCCCAATGCCCTTCTTTGGACAGGGGTTTTATTGGGTTATGGGTTCGGTTGCAGACTGATCACCTGGTCAGCCAGTGTACATAAAAAACGGCGTCGCACCAAATCGCGGGCCCTCCCCCATCCCTCAAGAGGAAAGGGGAAGGCCGCGAGGAAGGGGAGGAAAGCGAGTGACCGACGAACAATCCCCCTCAGGCACTCCAAGTGCCAGCCGGCCGGCCCGCCTGCGACCAGAGGAACGACAGAGGGCACCCAGTCAGAGGCGATGCCACCTCCAGCCCCAAGCAAAGTAAGGAACGGGACCTACCCCCGCCCCAGTGCGGTGCTCCGCCCCCTGGGCCCCGGGGTGGGGGGAGTGCTTCGGTAGGAGAGGCTGGACGCCCGTCTCCCTCCGGCCCCTCCCCTTTCACGGGAGGAGGGAGAATTGGAGCTTGTACCTATTCTAGAAGTAGGGAAGATGGCTCGGAAAACCACAACGCATTATTCAGATAGTGTGGGGCCATGTGTCTCTTTCGAATTGAGGAACACTTAGTGGACTGGGCGCCATTTACGGCATCGAAAGGGTATCTAACGTTTGCACAGTGCCAGTGGGCCTACCATCGCGGTTGCAGAGAATCAGTACACAGCAAACTATCTCCCTCGGTGGACGAATGTTCAAGTCCACAAATTCTAGTTGGTGCCTACCCACCCACCTCCGCCCTGGGCCCGTTCCCCATTATAACTGCGGAATCGGGTTCGTGAGCAAGCACCCCGAGTGCTTCTCCTTGGGGTAAGGGGGAGGAGAGGTGAAAGTGGCGGTGCCAATAGGAGAGGGACATTACCAACGGGTCTCCATACTGGGGAAACAAAAGAAGTTGTCCGAATTGCCCTGGCCGCCAAGGGGGATACGGGAGTGGTGCCCGCTAGCCCTGAGGTGGGGAGGTGATCCCACCCGCCTATCTATACTCCCTTCCCCTCGTCCCGGCAAGGAAACTACAAGAGGAACGTTGGTGTATATAAATCCCCATAGAAAGTGGGCAGACTTTATGTTGCCTGGTGTCGCTACCATCGTCGATGGCAAGGCAACTGTCCCTTTTGTAAATGTGAGTAGTAGTAGATTAGAATTAAGTAACGAGTCTCTATGTGATTTGGAAGTGTGTTCCCCTTGTAGAAGCCAATAACGCAGTGTCGGGCCTTGACTACCCAGAGTCAAGGTCACGGCGAAACTCGGCTTAGAAAATTATTGCAAACAGCTGTTAAAGCAACACCTTTGAATTATCATAGTTGCGTAGGAGAAATAG